>NC_134485.1:236428794-236618794 GCF_040206685.1 Ascaphus truei | reverse complement strand
CCCCCTGGCTCTTTCGCGCGCCCCCCCCCTGGCTTTCTCGCGCGCCCTCCCCCTGGCTCTCTCGCGTGCCCTCCCCCTGGCTCTCTCGCGCGCCCTCCCCCTGGCTCTCTCGCGCGCCCTCCCCTTGGCTCTCTCGCGCGCCCTCCCTCTGGCTCTCGCGCGCCCTCCCCCTGGCTCTCTCGCGCGCCCTCCCCTTGACTCTCTCGCGCGCCCTCCCCCTGGCTCTCTCGCGCGCCCTCCCCTTGGCTCTCTCGCGCGCCCTCCCTCTGGCTCTCGCGCGCCCTCCCCCTGGCTCTCTCGCGCGCCCTCCCCTTGACTCTCTCGCGCGCCCTCCCCTTGGCTCTCTCGCGCGCCCTCCCCCTGGCTCTCTCGCGCGCCCTCCCCCTGCCTCTCTCGCGCGCCCTCCCCCTGGCTTTCTCTCGCCCAGTTTAGAAAAAAAGAACTGCATTTTATTTTTCATACTGAAGAAGTTGCTATTTAAAAAATGTGCTGAGTCCTTTAATCAAATACTGAAATGCCAAGCTAAAAGAAAGAATGTAATTATTGCTCTGTAATCTCCCCAGCCAGCTGATGACAGCCGGCACTTTGCTTTCCTCAGCGTGACTCCTAAAACGTAATTATTATTTTTTTTTAAGAAAGAGGCGTCTTGCAAAAGCTTTATTAGCAACATAAGAGTTTATCTTTAATGGGGCAACCCCATATAGTAGGCACGTATATATATATTTCAACGTATCCGTGTAATTTGTTTCCTTGGAAAGATTGAATCGCTCTTCGGGTAACAATTGGACTTTTATGTATCCTGCGAAAAAACAGTGTTTTCCTTTTCTTCAGGTGCGCAGAATTTATTGATCAGCTAGTTATGCTCATCTGTGTGACTAATGGGGGCATCATAATTACTCTACAAACAAAACAAAAACAGTTTGCCTGTAGATTTGAAGGCTGAAAAACTGTCACAAAGACAATCGATAAAGATTGTAAAAAAAAAAACAGCAGCTTTTTTATTTCAACATAAACATGTTAAAAGTTTAAAAATGTATTTATGCTTTATACATTTTTTTTTTATTGTGTCAATCGGCTACATTTGACCTATTAAAATGTTACCATCCTGCAGTCCCTTTGGTAAAAGGAGGGTGACTGCCCCATCACATTGTGCTGCCCAGAATGTGAAGTCAGGCGATTGTTACAAGAGAGGTTTATCCCTCCCAGCACACATTCTGAGCGGGGCGGGGACTGCTTGTTCTAACTGTGTTCATCCCAGTGGGCCAAGAATTCGTTGCTTTGCAGAATGTGTGAGGCCTCCCACTCATACTCCAATAGAGATGGGTGTTAAGTATAAATGCACTGAATGCTTCTTTTATTTTACTTTATCTGTTTGACGCCGATTGCCAAAGCAAACTGCTTAGGATCTGAGCACGCCTGTTGTAGGCTTCTTTGGGTATTGCTTGTGTTGCACAAAACTCTGGTCACTTGGTTATATACGTAATTAAGGGGACAGCCCCTCGGCACAACAAAGTGTCCTAATAGTAGTGATCTGTTTAAATCTGATGTCTACCTTAGAGGAGACTTGTACTTAGAAGAAATTGTTTGTCTGTTGTGTTGGCTGCACAAGCAGGATTCTCCTCGCCTGAAACTGTTTCCCCACACTCTAGAATTATACCTTTTGTAGCAAGATCCAACACCTAGAAGTATTTTTCCATTTATTTTTTAAGGTTAGTTTGTAAGCTTGGTGAGCTGAGACTTGGAATTGTTTTGCAAAGGAAACAACCCTCCCTACACACCCCTCCCTTATCTTTAGTGGTTCTCTGGTGATGGAGAATGGGATTAGGGCATAGGAAACACTTGATTGACCAATAATCCCCCATTCAGGATCCCTGGGAAAAGAAATCATGGTTAAAGAAGACCATTAAATTGTCATTCTTTACAAAATGTTACTTTACGGCGAGTACCAGGGAGTTCAAAGTGAAACCTTTTTTCAGTCCTAATATGTTCCAGTTTGAGTTTTAAATCTGATCCATTATAAATTTTGAATTCCATTAGGTCCCTGATCCTCAAAATGTTGCAAAGCTTTAGCATGCCTTTACTCCCATTTTTCTGAATGTAAGTGAAGGCATGCTAAAAACTTAGCACTATTTTGTGGATCTGGGCCTAAAAACCAGAAATATTTAATTTCACAGATTTGTAACTTCACCAATGAGATATAAACTTTTTCCACACTTAATATTCAAGGACTCCATTTCTACAGGCTAAGTACCACAAGATTGGCGTAAAGCAGATGTGGTGCCTATATTTAAAAAGGGAGCTAGATCACAACCGGGGAATTACAGACCTGTAAGCCTGACTTAAATCGTGGGGAAGCTACTTGAAGGTTTAGTACAGGATAATATTCAGGAATACCTCATGGAAAAACAAAATTATTAGTAACAGTCAGCATGGATTTAGGAAGGATAGGTCATGCCAAACTAACCTTATAAATTTCTTTGAGGAGGTAAGTAGGAATCTAGACCATGTTGATGTGGTCTACTTAGATTTTGCTAAGGCTTTTGATACGGACCCACACTAGGTTAGTGTACAAAATAAAGCAAATTGGACTCAGTAAAAATATTTGCACCTGGATTGAAAACTGGTTGAAGGACAGAGAACAGAGAGTTTTCATAAATGGAACTATTTCAGGTTGGGCTAAGGTCGTGAGTGGAGTACCTCAGTGATCGGTACTGGAACCCCTGCTTTTTAACTTGTTTATTAATGAACTTGAGGTTGGCATAGAAAGCAAAGTTTCCATCTTTGCTGATGACACTAAATTGTGTAAGATAGTAGAATCAGAGCAGGATGTAATTGCTCTCCAGAAGGACTTGGATAGACTTTGCCAGGTAAATTTCAGATGAGGTTTAATACAGTTAAAATGTAAGGTTTTGGGAAATAAGAATAAACAAGCGACTTACAAATAAAATGGGGATAAATTAGGGGAATCCTTGATGGAGAAGGATTTAGGAGTGCTTGTAGACAGCAGGCTTAGCAATAATGCCCAAAGTCAGGCAGTAGCTGCAAAGGCAAACAAGACCTTATCTTGCATTAAACGGGCAATGGATGGAAGGAAAGTAAAGATAATTATGCCCCTTTATAAAGCATTAGTAAGACCACACCTTGAATATGGAGTACAATTTGGGGCATCACTCCTTAGAAAATACATTATGGAACTAGAGAGTGCAGAGAAGAGCCACCAAATTAATAAAGGGGGTGGATAATCTGATTTATGAGAGGCTAGCGAAATTAGATTTGTTTACATTAGAAAGGAGGTGTCTAAGAGAGGATTTGATAACTATAAACAAATATATTTGTGGACAGTACAAGGAGCTTTCAAAAGAACTATTCATCCCAAGGGCAGTACAAAGGACTCTGGGCCATCCCTTAAGGCAGGGGGGCGCAAACTTTTTTCCCTGCGCCCCCCTGACGGCTGTCCCCTCGCTCCCGCGCCCCCTCCCCCAACCCCAACTTACTCGCGCTCCGGCGTAATGACGTCACGTTGCCATAGCAACGTGACGTCACATGACCTCGCAGCGTCATTTTGACGCCGCGTTGCCATGGCGCCGCAGGGAGGAAGCCGCCGGAGCCACGGTAAGTTAGGTTTACAGAGGCCCTGCAGCTCCCCCGGCACTTAATTTAAGTGCCTTCGGGAAGCGCGCGGGGCCTCTGTAAACCCCGCGCCCCCCGTCGGCAGTGTCGCGCCGCCCCTGGGGGTCGCGCCCCACGGTTTGCGCACCGCTGCCTTAAGGTTGTAGGAAAGGAGATTTCACCAGCAACAAAGGAAAGAGTTATTTACAGTAAGGGCAGTGAAAATGTGGAATTCATTACCCATGGAGACTGGGATGGCAGATTCAGTAGATATGTTCAAACAACGATTGGACATCTTTTTAGAAAGGAAAGGTATACAGGGATATACCTAATAAGTAATCACTGGAAGGATGTCAATTCAGGGAATAATCTGATTTGCCAATTCTTAGTCAGGAAGGAATTTATTTTTCCCCTTATGAGAGATTATTGGATGATATGACACTGGAGTTTTTTGTTTGCCTAACTCTGCATCAATAAGTAAGTATAGATATATTATATATCTGTTGTCTAAATTTAGCATAGGTTGAACTTGATGGACGTTTGTCTTTCTTCAACCTCATCTATGTAACTACTGTATGTAACTATGTAATATGTAACTGTAACATATTAGTGGACTGTCTATTACTAAATACGTATCTTGTATCGGAGATCAAACTAAAGAAGCTGTGCACTCCCATTTCCTTCTCATTTCTGGTGATAAAAACAGATGAGATCTGGAGTATTTATTTGTCTTGTCTATTCAATGGCAATGTAACCCCTCAAAGTAAGCTAAGCAACTCCATTGAAAACTGTTTGAAACTTGTGTGTCTGACGTTGATGTCCCAGAGGATTAGCTAAAGCCCTCAGAAAGAGTTCTAGGCTTTATGAATGGAAAACTATTTCTGTAGATTATGTATTGTTACTGTAAAAAAAAGAGGATGATTGTCATGAGCGTATTTGGTTGCATAATGTCCTATGCAAACTATCCCTTCTGGTATTGCTTGTAAACTAAAAAAAATGACCTAGTAAGACGGTCATATAATTGTTCCTATACAAGACATCGAAAACATGATCGTGGTAAAAATCTCAAACATTAATATTAGATTTTATTTATAGGGTGTTAATATTTTCTGGTAAGGACAAGACAAACCTAATATATGTACAACTTAAATCATAATGAAACATTAGGTAATTAGGTCACTGCTCTGAGACACAATCTAAAATGGGAGGGGGGCGTGATGACAAGGATAGGAGGCATTGTAAGGGCACTCGGTATGGTATTAATTGTAGGCGTTAGGAGGGTGCTGGTCCTCTTTTTCAAGAGGTGGGTTTTGAGGAAACATTGAAAGAGTGATGGTCAGTGGTAAGACGATGCACTATTGGGGGGCAGCCCTGGAGAAGTCTTTGAAGCGGGAATGAGAGGAAGTAATGAGGGAGGAGGAGAGCCGCAAGTCATGAACCGAGCGGAGACTGCATGTGGGAGAGTACTTGGGTCACATGACTCCATGTGTCATGGAAAGCTGTGTAGATGAGAACCAGAGCCTTAAATTTGATTCTGCTGGGTATAGGTAGCAAGCGTAGGGATTTGAACAGTGAAGCAGGAGACATAGAATGTTTGTTGAGGTGGATGAGTTTCTCTACACAGGCCATGTTCAGTAGAAGGATGAGAGATGTGCTGCGTATGTTTCAACCATCTTCTTAGAAACTACATTTCATGAATAAAACACTTGTTTGAAATAAACTATTAATACATTTTAATGTTAATATTAGAAAACAGAAAAAGTGAGTCCTGAATCAGAGGCTCCACTTTCTGATATTAAGTTATACGTGGAGCATCAGAATCCTTTGTTCCAGTAGGGCCGTACATTATTTTCCATATCTACTAAGCAGTGGTAAGCCATTGTGAATGGGCCATAAGGTGCCTGGTGGCTTGGCACTGTTCAGTAAATATGACACTTTGGGGCCGATTCACTAAGATCCAATGTGTGGTATCGCCTCCTTACCAGACATTAAATACCATTGATATGAATGGCAGGAAACGCTGGATCAGGTATGATACCCTACATCAGACCTTAGTAAATCCTGGCGTCTGTGTCTATATCAGAAGTAGTTACAACTCCAGACTGGCTCTCAAAAACGTATGCCATATAGTTCTAATATCTCTATTCATTGTTCAATTTACTTTTGACCAACGCTGTAGTTGAACCATGCTGGCTCGTGTTTTTCATGGGTTTTACTTTGTGTTCTATTCAGACCAAGTCAGAACCTGTTGTGTTTGTTTAGTGTTCTAGAAGAAGCTGAACTGCTCAGTGCAATTTTGTGCTAAAAATCCTAACACAGCAGGTTAATTCAACCACTGCTCTGGGGCCTGTTTGAATGTTTTTGGGATGTCGTTTTTTTGTTTTCAAGGCGCAATCCCTCTCATTTGTATGTTCATTTGCTAGTTTGATGTACAGGTTATACAGTAGTAAGCTAAAATTAAAGTAGGGATGAAGCCATTGCACTTCCCAAATTTCCCAACTGTTACTTCAAACTTATGACTCCTATTGTTTTCTTTGTGGTAATTCCAGTCTAGGGAGCAGATAAAGGAGCACCTGTGGAAGGACCATTTTGCAGAATACGGGAGAACTGTATGCATGTTCCGCACAGAAAAGATCCGAAAGCTTGTTGCCATGGGAATACCTGAATCATTACGGGGAGAACTGTGGCTGATTTTCTCAGGTGATCATTGCGATGGCAACGTCTGTGACATAGTATGCTCAGGGTAGGGCATTAACTGGTAACTACTGCACTGTCTGAAAGAGTTAAAGCCTTTGGTTAGCCAGATAGAGCACAGTTGGGTGTGATTGAATAACACAGGATGTGAGATGTGTTAAGCATAACATTGTATTGCTCCTCCAGTGTTGTCTAATGAATATAGTTCATCTGATATCTACTTGCACTGTGCTGATGTGGGGGCCTCCGCTCACGCAAACCTCCTCCTTGCCTTTCGCCTTTGTCATCAGACGCAGTGACGGACCTCTCCTCACATCCGGGTTACTACAGTAAGCTGGTGGAGGAGTCAATGGGCAGGTGCTGCATGGCGACAGAGGAGATAGAACGAGATCTGCACCGCTCTCTCCCCGAGCATCCTGCCTTCCAAAGCGAGACCGGCATCGCAGCTCTGCGGAGAGTTCTGACTGCCTATGCACACAGAAATCCGAAGATAGGATACTGCCAGGTAAAGTCATTGCAGAGAGGACTTTTAGCCCTGTAAAACCACGGGGTAATCCGCGTGCCTATATGCGGTAATAAGAAGTTTTCCATTTATTTCCAAAACGTTCATGACAAGTTGCCATTCTGATTTTTACGATTATGAATGGCAGCAGCCATTTTTAATTCAAGCTGACTACATTTTTTTTAAATAACTGTACAATTTAAAATGAATGAGCTCCACAGTGGTAATATGTGTGTGTGTATATTATTTGTTAATTTTTTTTACATGCAGAGAAGATTGCGACTGTGGGGTTTATTTGACATCACTGTATGCCACAGTGTAGTGCAAAGGGGATGCAAGTTAGTAACTTTTATTATAAGTAACCGAGGGCAAATTGTGAAAGTAAATAAATAGGGAAATCCCTGCATGCAGAAGGTTGCAAACAGCTACTTTAGTTAATCTCCTGTTCTGTAGGACAGGGGTGCTCAACTCCAGTCCTCAAGACCCCCCAACAGGTCAGGTTTTAAGAATATCCCAGCTTCAGCACAGGTGGCTCAATCAGTGGCTCGGTTGAAGACTGAGCCACCTGTGCTGAAGCAGGGATATCCTGAAAATCTGACCTGTTGGGGGGGGTTCATGAGGCCTGGAGTTGAGCACCAGTGCTGTAGGTGAGCAGCTCCTTGTACTTGAATCCCCTCTAAATCGTTACTTTATCTTGATGTATGAGGCAAGGATTATATACAATCTCCCCTTTCACGTGTCACTTATAAATTAAACTCCTGTCTTTTTCGTTAGGCCTGTTGAGACTTGACCAGGATAGCTGAGAATCGTATTTCCATCGATTTTCATGTCTTCTGAAGTTGTACTGTTGAACAATATCACTGCTTAGGGTTAACCATGAAATGCATGTATATGGCTTTAGTATAAATATGTAAGGTTCAAAAACTGTAATTTAAAGGACTACAGGATTGTTTTGCTGGTTCAGAAATGGGGTTCGGAAATCCTAGATCACATTTTGCAGGTATCGTTGAGCGTATTGCAGATAAGTACCTTTTTGGCTGCATCTGAACTCGCTCCAAGCGGCTACTTGTTGTTATATTTATTATGGTGATGGCTAAACTGATTGTTCTGATGCTTTGTATCCATTAATAATAATAAAAACAAACAAACAGATGTACTGTATATAATAAAATGATTTCTCTCCAGAGCGAAGGGCAATATGCTGTATCCATGTAATTGCAATGTCCTTTAGTCCCGGAGAACGTGTGGAAACTATTGCTGGCCCTCTCCTGTATGAAAGTGGTAACTGTTTCTGAAAATCTCAAACAATTGAGTTATTGGCAAAGCCTTCTTCAGCCTCTCGAAATATACACCAGAAATTATGCATTTATTTCTTAACGTGCTACATTTTATTAATAATAAAGCTGATATAGAAATATGCATCCCTATGAAGACTTTACACTTCTCGTGTTTGATATTTTGAGCAACCATCTACCGTTTTATACACAATAAAGGAATCGTCCATTGATCTAGTAAAGATTCTTAGTAAATGCATTGAATGACAATGTTACCCAGTGACTGTATTTAACTGTTGCCTGTAAATTCTCCTTTCAGTCCATGAACATTTTGACTTCCGTCTTACTACTGTATGCCAAAGAGGAGGAGGCCTTTTGGTTATTGGTGGCTGTGTGTGAAAGGATGCTTCCTGATTACTTCAATCACAGGGTTATTGGTAAGTTTCTAATATCCTTATTGAATATTTTCATTACTGTAAAAGCCATGAGCCACTGGCCATCCTCTGCTTAAGGGATTCATTACATTGTTAGCTTTTTACATTGATGATATCTCTGCATTAGCAGTGCTGAATCTAAGCACGTGTCCTTGTTTTTATACCTCCCATTCAAATACATTTTCTTGGCGTCATAGAAGAGTCACCCAGGACTAGCTGCGTCTGTCACGGTTAAACCGCAACGAAGGGACTCCTAGTTCTAAGAAATCGTTTCTGATATGATAAATTTGGGCAGTCATGAATTCTTATACATTGTTGAATTCTTTGTATGTATACCCCAGTGTGAATTACATAACTGTACACTACATAATGAAATAATAAACTGATATTTTTCAGTACTTGGCTGAAGATATATTTTAGCTTCTAAGATTTTAACAGGCACATCCACATTGAGTTGGGCCTCCTATAGAGTCAAAATGCTTGGGTTTGGAGAGTTGGCAAATTCTTGGTGGAAAGACACCCTAAACTGAAAAGTAATTTTGGCCACTCTTACACTTTAATATTCGTTGGAGTAGGTATTGGATGTGTTTACAGCAACACGTTCGAACTTCATTAACAACTTGGAAAAACTGAAAAATGGCTAGAGACCTTACATATAGAATACTTGGAGTTTCTCAGGTTTAGTAGTCCTAATAACTTGGAAAAGGTTTAACTATGGTCTAATACAAGGTATCACTGCGTACTCAAAGTATAAGTCCTTCATAGATTAGTTGTGATTGTGGACTTGATCTGACGAAGAGACCGTGGTGATTTTAAATGTCATTTGATATGTTTGTCAAACACAATATTGTTATTGTAATAAATAATACAACCTACTAAAAAAAAGCTGAACATTTGATTGATTTATAAAACTTCCAAAATTGTTATTCTATATGGTTCATGAAATTAACATTTAGAAGTGTTCAGCATTTTTACCTTTCCACAAATACGAAGCACTGTATTTTAAGTAATTATAAGCAGGATTCAAGTCGTTTGAAAGGAGGTAAAGTGGAACCATTTTATGCTTATCTGTCTGTCTTTACCTTCCTCCACATTGGTCACATTCCTTGCAGGGGCTCAGGTTGACCAATCGGTCTTTGAAGAACTTATAAAAGAGCGACTTCCTGAGCTGGCTGAACATATCACTGATCTATCCACGCTGGCTTCCATATCCCTGTCCTGGTTTCTCACCCTCTTCATCAGTATCATGCAGCTTGAGAGCGCTGTGAATGTTGTAGACTGTTTCTTCTACGATGGCATCAAGGCCATTTTCCAGCTGGGTTTGGCAGTTCTCGAGGCCACAGCAGTGGAGCTCTGTGACAGCAAAGACGATGGTCAGGCTCTCATGATCCTGAGCAGGTATTCATGTGCTAGTTCTCTTTGTTCTCAGCCCATAAAGTAACGCTGCTTGTATTAATGTCTAGTTACCTAAATCATTTGACTTTCTTCAAACAAAAATGTGGTTGATGTTGCAAATCTTCTCAACAGATTTAAATTATCTAATTATACAGTAGACGTAACAAAATTGGAATAAAAGATATCCTGTGCACAGCGCTTAGGAATGTATTTATTTACTAAGAATTGCTACTCCTTATATAGGACCCCTTATACGCTAGAAGACATCTTAGAGCAGCGGTGCGCAAACTGGAGGGCGCGACCCCCAGGGGGGGCACGAGACTGCCTGCGGGTGGGCGCGCGGCTTTCAGAGGCCCCACGC
The DNA here is from genome assembly GCF_040206685.1 of Ascaphus truei. Lineage (NCBI taxonomy): Eukaryota > Metazoa > Chordata > Amphibia > Anura > Ascaphidae > Ascaphus > Ascaphus truei. Next base: position 236,608,525 of record NC_134485.1, on the reverse strand, counting down.
GCTTCCCTAACGCATTTAAATTAAGTGCCGGTGGGAGCTGCAGGACCTCTGTAAACCTTTACTTACCTTGGCTCCACATGCGTCGCCTTGGCAACGCTGCGTCAAATGACGCCGCAAGGTCATGTGTCATGACGCCGGAGCCGAGGTAAGTGGGGTTGAGGGGGGGCGCGGGGGTAAGGTGACCACTGGCAGCTGCTTGGTCTGCAGCTTTAAATGAATAGGCAATAAAACGCAATATTTACTAAGATGTCACTCTATAAGACATCATTTTTGCTGGGAGAATTGGCTGGAAGGACCCATATTTACTACGCTATGCTGGAAGGTGATTTACGGACTAGCAAAACTTTGTAAATGTGGCCCTTACGGAGCTATATACAACATAAAATTCTTATTAAAGACCTTCCTTTGCACAGGTTTCTGGAACATGTTAGAAATGAAGAAAGCCCCTTGCCACCAATTGGAAACGTCCAGGCTGTACTCAACAACGACCAGGAGGTCTATCCAGTGACCGACATAGCAGATCTAATTAGAGATTCATATGAGGTATGGCAATTAGATTATATTGCTATGGACTAGATGGAAACTACAGCAAAGGGAGCATTAGATGTCACAATAGTTTGCCAAGGTTTATACTGCCAGCTGAAGACACGGTGGGGCAGTTTCAACGCGGCTGATTTGGTCATTCCTGCTGTTGGCAAGAATGGGAGTTAATGCTGGAGTGGGTGCGCTAACCCATACCAGCACTTAATAAATCTGTGCCCCTAATGCCTCCTCATTTGCTCTGTATTCGTTTTCTCACATCAGTCAGCTAGTACATCTCTTGATCACATCCCTGTATCTGCTGTCACTTCTACATGCCATTTCTGCTCCTTTTTACAAGATGGGACGGTGCCTAGAAGGGACTTGACGTCTATTTGTACTGTATTCATGACATTGACAGATTAAAAGTATATTCTCTTTTATCCATTATTTGCCAAACATTACAGAATAATTTAGCGGGCTTGTAGGCGAGTGTTGTATTAAGAAAGGGGCAGTGTTGTATTCCACCAAACAAAACAATGAATTCCTGTCATGAAAAAGTGTCGGCTGTTTGACATCTGATGGGAAGATGCATCTTGCCCCTCACCAATTGTTTCTGCTCTTTCCTAAAAGCTGTGAAGTTTGTTCGGCGAATATAATTAAATGTGTACTCATTGAATGCCCTTTTACTGATATTCATATTGCCCTTACTAAATATTCATGTGATAACGCAAAATGTACCACTTTTATCTTAAACCATGAACTAGATGTGCACATTTTGCTTAGTTTTGTACACAGTACGAATTATGAGTTCCCAAACGTTGAGCGGGAACTCAGATTTTCCGGCGTGACCCTTTGTGTTCCATTCCAGAAATTTGGCAATAACTCAGTGGAACAGATTGAGCACTTGCGTTGTAAGCACAGGATACGTGTACTGCAAAACCACGAGGAAACTACAAAGCAAAATGTGGTGAGTACGGGTTTACCCCCTGTATGTTGGCACACAGAAATTATTACCCCCAACTGCATTGTAGGTTTGCAGATATTATGAAGGGGCCTGATAAAATAATCCAAAGGAGTGAAAGCTGAGGTGTGTTGTTTTTGTATTACTTTTTTTTTTTTCAATATGCAAACTCCCCGCAATCATGTAAGGAGAAAAAATATCATGCAAATGTGCAACAAAGTAATAATTAAGTAATAATCCTTGAAGAACAGGGCATTACTGGCCAATAATGCCCAGGCTGGAAGAGTTGAAGGCCTGGGGCGAAGCAGATTGACTTTAACCCAGACAGGGCATTATTGACCAGTAATGCCCTGTTCTGAGGGGATTATTACTATTATAGGCTAAATGTAGGCTTATTTTTTTTTATTTTTTTACACTTTTCATAAAAGACACTATGATAGTCATATTGATTTTTATCAGCAAGATTGTCCACATTCTTATGTTTTTACTGCAAGTTCATTAAAAGGAAATTGTACATACACACACACGGCCGTCCCCCTTCTATACACGCAAACACACTCTCTGCAGTCCCCCCTAAACATTCTGCAGCCCCCCTCCTCTTCACCCACAAAACACACTGCAGCCCTCCTCCATCCTCAACACTCACAAAACACACAGCAGCCCCCCCTCTACACCCACAAAACACACACTGCAGCCCCCTCCACTGCATGCAAACACACACAAAACTGCATGCAAACACACACACCAAAACACACTCTGCAGCCCTCCTCCACCCTCTACACCCACTGCAGCCCCCTCTACACCCACAAAACACACTGCAGACACACCCACCAACAAAACAGTATGCTGCCCCCTCTACCTCCTCAAAACACACACACCAGCAGCCCCCACTCTACACCCACTGCAGTGCCCCTGTAAACCCACACACTACAGACACACACAAAACACTTTGCACCCCTCCCACCCACAAAACACACACTGAAGTCACGACACACAAACCAACAAAACAGACTCTGCCACTGCTACATCCACAAAACACACCAGCAGTCCACTCCCTTCACCCACTGCAGCCCCCTGTAAACCCACACCCTGCACACACACATCAACAAAACACTCTGCACCACTCCACCACGAACAAAACACACACTGAAGACACACAAACACACACAAACACTGCAGCCCCCCTCTACACCCACAAAACGCACACACAGCAGACACATATCAACAAAACAGACTCTGCTACCCTCTCTACACCCACAAAACACACACCAACAAAAGACACACACACACACCAATAAAACACTGCTGGCCCCCTTTACACCCACAAAACACACAACAGACAGACAAACCTTTCCCCCCACTCTCCTGTGAGGAGCTCTCTGCAGGCAGGGTGGGGGTGGGGGTGGAGTCGGTGCCTTGCTGCTGCCTTCTGTCCAATCACCTCCCCTGTCTGAGAGCTAATTTCACTGTTTGTGAATGAGAACTGAAAGCTGATTAACTGAAAAACTTGGCAGGGTGCCAAAAATTCCGGCCCATTACTGATTGGCTAAAATTCTGGCCATTATCCAATCAGAGAGCAGGGATTTCAATAATGCCCGGAATTTACCATCTTTAGCCTATAATGTGGGTTATAGGTCGTTTAAATGCCCACTCACGTGGTGGAAAAAGTATTCATCCATTTGTCATCTGAGAGACCGAAGCTAACCGAGTGCGACCGGGACGCCGTCACCTCTAGACCCACAGTGGTCCAAACGCTGTTTTTTTTAATCTTGGAGCATGTGAGTTGTAAGGGCTCACTGCTCAATTGTATGTACCATGTCCACCTCTTCTTCTGTTTTATAATTCGGTGAGTTCCAGCTACGCCAGCTCATGATCCAGACCAGATTTAATCTGACAAAAGCTTAAATACTTTTTCCACCACGTGAGTGGGCATTTAAACGACCTATAACCCACATTATTACTTTGTTACACATTTGCACTGTGCTATTTTTTCTTTCTTTACGTGGTTGCGGGGAGTTTGCGCTTTGATCTTTTTTGTGACGTCTACATGTGGGTTGTTGAGAAACAGCCACCAACTAGCTGCATGTCTCCTACATGGTAATATAAACACTTGTATATTTCTTCACTAAGACAGTGTTTTATATATATCCAAATAGGTGTTTGGGTTTGCGCTTTTTTTCTTGTTACACATTTCCTTTTTTTTTTTTTTGCAATATGCAGTAAAGCAGGTAATATAGAACAATGAACCAATCACTGTGTGTTACCGTTACGCCGGACCCAAAATGTCACTTTCTACTTAACTGCAGATTGATTTTGTTGGTGTTTACAAATAGTATTTCTTGGACTGCCACTTTGCACCTAGGTTTCAATTAGGCCTTCTGCAGTGTGTGGGGCAGTATGTAATATATAAAAGATTGCTGTTGATATTCTGCAATTGAATCTTCTTGGCCATCTGTATCTGTGTGTCTATATCTCAAATTGAAAGTGGTGACTCATACAAGTGGAAGCCTCAGAGCATACATCTCTATTAATCACACTGCGCCTCAAGAGCACAAAGTGACAATTCTTCTTCAACCACCAGAGCTGTCACCACCTCAGATGATAAAGAGGCCTGCAACAAATACCTTAAAATATAAAGTACAGTATTGGTACTTTATAACTGACTTTATGCGAACATGTTATAATTCATCTTTAGCCGCAATATTTTCTTCAATCAGTTGATCTCCAATGTCCTTTCAAATATTGTGTAAGATCAGATATGACAGTTACACGTATTAGAACACAAAATGTACTTGTAGCTTTTTACATAATTGTGTTACAGACGTGTGTGTGTGTGTGTGTATATGTATATAAATATATATATATATATAAATATATATATATATATATATATATATATATACAGTGTTCGACAAACCTATACATTTGCTCGCCCCGGGCGAGTGGATTTAACCCCCGGGCGAGTAAATATTGGCCCAAGCAGCACACGTTTGGTACTAGGTGGCGAGTAGATTTTTTTGTGTGGCGAGTAGATTTTTTGGTGATTTGTCAACCACTGTATATATATATATATATATATATATATATATATATATATATATATATATATATATATATATATATATATATATATATATATATATATATATATATATATATATATATATATATATATATATATACATACACACACACTGGTTGACAAATCACCAAAAAATCTACTCGCCACACAAAAAAATCTACTCGCCACCTAGTACCAAACATGTGCTGCTTGGGCCAATATTTAGTCGCCCGGGGGTTAAATCCACTCGCCCGGGGCGAGCAAATGTATAGGTTTGTCGAACACTGTGTGTGTGTGTATATATATATATATATATATATATATATATATATATATATATATATATATATATATATATATATATATATATATATATATATATATATATATATATATATATATATATATATATATATATATACACACATATATATATATATATATATATACACACACACATATATATATATATATATATATATATATATATACACACACACACATATTTGTATGTATGTATGTATATCCTTTTTATATAGGGCCCACAGCTGTACTTGGTGCTTTACAAGAGAGACAATACATTACAGTATAGTACAAGAAGTGATACAAGTAAAATCAGACAATAGAAAAGGAAATCCCTGCCCCACAGAGCTCACAATATAAATAGCACCGAATGGCTGGATACAATACTGGTTTTGTGTGATTTTGTGATTTTTATCGCTTTCCGGTCTCTTTATGTTTAGCTCCGAGTTGTTGCACCCGACGTTTCTTTCCTTCATGAAGATTTAGAAGAGCTGTATGACTTGTTTAAGGTGAGACATGGTTAGGAAGGGGAAATTCCTTCCTAAAATCACTTACAATTGCCTTATACTGGACAGTGAAATAGAATAGTTCTTAGTGTTAGCATGGCTGTTGAAATATTGCAAGTAATAGTGTAATTTTCACCTTCTGTGTAAGGTGTGCACAGCTAAAGTATCAAGGGATATTTCATCGGAGACAGAAATAACCTACAGGCTATTGACTCTGCTGGTGTACAGTATGTGGCCCACATCACATTGCTGCTAATGGTTTTGTTACTGTATTTTATTTTTGTATATATTGTATGGCAGGGGTGCGCAAGCTTGTCCCCGTGCGCACCCCTGCCTGCTCTCCTCAGCTTCTCGTGTCTCTCTGGTTGGCACAGTATATAGATATGGACATAGGGAGAGACCCCCAGTTTGATTGGAGGGAGTCTGTGCTTGGATCTTTAGTTTTTTTCTTTCTCTGGTTTTCATTATTATTGTGGCCACGCCTTCTCTTTTTCAGAGAGAGCATCTCACCAGCTGTTATTGGGAACAGACTTCCCCAGCGCTTGAACGCCACGACCCCAGCAGGCCCTATGCTGAACAGTACAAGATTGACAGCCGGCAGTTCACGAACCTCTTCAGACTGGCCTCGCCCTGGGTGTGCAGCGCGCACACAGAGGTTCTAACAGAGAGGGTATTCCGTCTGCTGGACGAGAATCTGGACAATCTTATCGAGTTCAAAGCGTTTGCCTGGTGTTTAGGTGAATAATTATCTGTTGAGAAATCTAATTGCGGATGTCATCTGCATCGTTAATGGAGATTTGTATTCCCCCCCACCCCCCAGAGTTTATAAGATGAAACACATGACCAAGTATTAATAAGCAAAGTCTAGATCAGGGGTGTGCAAACTTTTCACCCTGCACTCACTTGCCTGCTCACCCTCTGCTCGCGCCTCTCCCACCCTGCTCGGCTCCGGCATCAAATGACGCCGCCGCAGGTCATGTGACGTCACGTGCATGGGTTACCATGACGACGCTTCACTGGAAGCCAAGGTAAGCGAGTTACAGAGGCCTTGCACGGTCCCTCTGCATTTAGTTTAAATGCCTTGGGAGAAAGTGCGGGACCTCTGCAACCGCCCGTGCCCCCCCCCCCCTCCTTCCCCCTCCCACAAGGAAATCTCATGCCCCCCGTTTGTGCCCCCCTGGTCTAGATGACCTGTTCAGTGCCAGAGAGGCCTGTAAAGGCGCAACCCCTCCCTACCTGGGACTGAGTGAGTTAAAACAGAAGTAACATGCGTGTGATTTGTGGGTTGTGTATAGTATGTCGCAGAGAAGTTGGCATGCACCAACTGGGAGATGGAAGAGGAGCTGTCTACCTGTCCTTTATTTCCTGGGAGTTTTAAATCAGACTAATCCTAATCGGTCAGTTTGAGCTAATTGACTACGCTGGTAACCCTTGTTCGCTATGCCATGTGCTGCAGAAGACTTCAGCTCTAATGAATAGGACGAATATCTTCTCCAGCATCAAAGTAGCAAGCACCAGGTTTCTCAATAAAAACTACCATAACCCCCCATCTTCTGGGTACATTGTACCTGTGTCCCTCCTCTGTACAGACGCTCTACTACAAGAGCAGAGCTGGAACACACCTAGTGCTAGTTCTCCTGCCTTTATGTTATGCCACTTAATATGGGACCGAGAGTCTGCTATTGTTAAACATGTCTCTATAGTAACACACAATGGAAGGCAAATTCAAACTTGAAGACAAGACTACTTTTACTTAATTTCATATCCATCTACATCTATTATTTATTGTGCGTTTTAAGCAGCCTTCTAATGGTGCTTGTTACTTTATGAATATTGTTTTTGTTGTCCTTGCAGATATTATGTACTCTGGGGAGATGAATGAAAAAATCAAGTTGCTGTTCAGACTTCATATCCCTCCAGGTAAAAACTTAGCAGGACTTAAACCTTGAGAGGAAAAACGAAATCTTGAAGGAGTTGCTCAGTCAGTAAATGCACGGACTCTGAAACCAGTGACACTGACATTGATGCTGGGGGGCCCGGTCGGCCCCTTGTGACCTTGGACAAGTCACTTTATCTCCCTGTGCCTCAGGCACCGAAATTAGATTGTAAGTTCTAAGGCGCAGGGACTTGGTGTGTCTGCAAAGATGATATGTACAGCGCTGAGTACACTGTCAGAGAGAGAAACTTGTATATAATGTATTACTATTTATTATTTTGTAGCTATGGAACGCAGCAGTCATTTAGTTTAACTCCACCTTGTGGAGCGATCGGTGCATTACCCCTTTATAAAATGTCAGCACAGAGATCCTGTATAAGGCCCCGGACATGTTACCTGCTTGCTGGCGGAAGCGCGCTGAGGCGCGCTCCCGCTCAGCACTGAGCCCCTACAGCCGCAATTAGAGCGGCTTTAGTAGGGGCTCACCTGCGCTTCCGCGCGCTTGCGGAAGCGCAGGTCTTGGGGGAATTTAAAATTCCCCCGCTTGCCGGCGAGACAGGCCGGTCACGTGAGCGGTTCGCCCAATGAGGGCGAACCAGCTCCGTGATGTCACTGGCCCGCCCCCGGCCAGTGACGCGCCCGCCCCCTGACGGTCTGTCCCCCTTCTACCCCGATCCATGTCTCGTGTGTGTGTGTGTGTGTGTATGTGTGTGTGTATGTGTGTGTGTATGTATGTGTATGTATGTGTGTGTATGTATATGCATGTATGTATATGTGTGTGTGTGTGTGTGTGTGTGTGTGTGTGTGTGTGTGTGTGTGTGTGTGTGTGCCTTTGTGTGTGTGTGTGCCTTTGTGTGCCTTTGTGTGTGTGTGCCTTTGTGTGTGTGTGCCTTTGTGTGTGTGTGCCTGTGTGTATGTGTGTGTGTGTGTGTGTGTGTGTGTGTGTGTGTGTGTGCCTTTGTGTATGCGTGTGTGTGTGTGTGTGTGTGCCTTTGTGTATGCGTGTGTGTGTGTGTGTGTGTGTGTGTGTGTGTGTGTGTGTGTGTGTGTGTGTGTGTGCCTTTGTGTGCCATTGTGTGCCTTTGTGTGTGTGCCTTTGTGTATGCATGTGTGTGTGTGTGCCTTTGTGTATGCATGTGTGTGTGTGTGTGCCTTTGCGTGTGTGTGTGTGTGTGTGTATGCATGTGTGTGTGTGTGTGTGTATGTATATGTGTGTGCATGTGTGTGTGCATTGTGTGTGTGTGTGTGTGCGTGCGTGTGTGTGTGTATGCATGTGTGTGTGTGTGTGTATGTGTATGCGTGTGTGTGTGTGTGTGTATGTATATGTGTGTGCATGTGTGTGTGCATTGTGTGTGTGTGTGTGTGTGTGTGTGTATGTGTATGCGTGTGTGCGCGTGAATATATTTATCAAAGTTGCACAATGTTAATAAATAATTTATTCTCACAACATGTCTTTTTTTTTAATTTTTAAAATATTATATAATACACACACACACACACACACACACACACACACACACACACACACACACACACACACACACACACACACACACACACACACACACACACACACACACACACTGACAGCTACCAACACACACAGTGATACCCGCCTCCCAAGCGCTTGCTGTCTCCTCTGTAAGGACAGCAAAAAGCTCCAGGTAGAGCGAGCGGCAGCAAGCGAGAGCGAGCAAGCGCCAAACATGGCCAAGGCCTAAGGCTAAGGCCCCGCTGCCTCAGACAACGCGCCTGCACTGCAGACAGGCGGCGCGTGGAGAGGCACTTGACCGCTATCTGCGGTCTGTAGGGAGCTGGAGGGGGGGGGCGTGGTTTGAGCGGAGGGTCCGTTCGTCCCCCCCCTCTCCTCTTTGAACCAGCTAATTTTCCGAGCGTGTCTCTCATTGTGATCCGCCAAAATAAGGGTGAAAATGAATCAGAGGACCACAAAAATCAATTGACCTGCGGGTGTCTTATCGCAGGCTGAGGCTCCCTGCTCCCTCCTCCCGAATTAAACTTATGAGCCAGCCAAAAGTAAAAAAAAAAAAAAAAAAATCATGACACACAGCTCAACAAGCCGCCTCCCTCCCGCAGCTCCTTCCCTGCTCCCCTCCTTACCTCATTGGCTGACTGCCGCACAACATGACGCGTCACAGCTGCAAATCACTAGGAGCTTGCAGCATTGGCCGGCTGACGAGTCACAGCACGCAGTCAGCCACGTCGGAAGGAGCCAGCGGGGACCTCCAGACTGGAGGAAAGGGGCTGGTGGCCCGCTGCCATGAGCGCCGCCGGACGCAGCGGGACCAAAGCCTAAGGATTCAGAGCAGTTACTATAGATCGCATAAAACAAACCTGGTTTACTTTGGCGGAGGTCACACAGAGAGAGGTTAGGTGTGAATAATGAGGTAGGCAGTTATCAGTAGCTGTGTAATGACTAACCTAATTCTAAATCAAGTGCCCTTAAAAATGTCCTATTCTAGAAGCAAATTCAGCATGATGCCTTTTAAAACAGTTTACAAACTATATTGCTATTTCTTTCCCTAGCTGTTTTTGTTATTTTTTTAATTAAAAAGTATAGCGTACACATGAAAACTTCTGCTGTGTGCAGGGCTGCAGACAGATTTCCCGGGGCCCAGGACTACAGTTCTGAACCCCCCCCCCCCTCTCCAAAAAAACTTCCCACCCCACAATGCAAAAAACATCCAACCACCAAATACATACAAAAATAAATCCCCACCGCTGCAAATATATACAACCTCCCCCAACCACCCAAATACATACAAAAAACACACTTAACCAATACATACAACCCCCCATACATACTGTACATATCCATATATATATATATATATATATATATATATATATATATATATATATATATATATATATATATATATATATATATAAAAAAATATATATATATATTGGCGAACATTTCTCTGACTCTGGCCATAAGATGAACGATCTGAGGGTTGCCATACTCAAAGGTAATCTTAAAACCCCGAAAGAGAGACGGTTGCATGAATACAAATTTATGCAACTGTTCGGGACACTTAGCAGTGGCCTAAACAGAGATCGAAATTTTACGAGTCATTACTGACAGTAGTGAACTCTCGTCCCATAAGCGCTAAAGGCCATGTCTGTACATACTGTGCTATATGTATGCACACACAGCTGTCTCTCACACATACTAATACTCCTTGTTTTTCCATCCCTATACACCAATAGGGACCACTAAGTATCCACACACACTTTTAGTTGTGCTACTAACTCTCACATTTCCACACCCACCCACACCATTTATATCCAGTCCCACTCCACACACACCTTGTGTAAAGCACTGTATATACTGTGGGCTCTCCATTAATTTTTATTCACACTGATACACATACACACTCTTTCTTCACTTGCTTTCAGTAACCATTTAACACCTCTAGCCATAAAACACATCCACACCGGGGGAAGGAACAGCACAGATAACATTCCAAGAGACACTGTTTTTAAGTTTACCTTTTGCTTCATTCATTGTAACATCGCCGGAAGAAGAGATCAGTGTATCTCGAAAGCTCGCACAAATAAAAGCATTTCGTTAGCCACAGAACGGTATCATCTATTTATTTTTTATTTTTTTTGATTATTGAAGCTCGGCTAACACGGTACTGATACCTCTACATGTGTATATATTATATATATATATATATATATAAAAAAAACAGAAGGAAAAAAGCTGCGCCTTACAGGAACATATAAACTATGTATGTCTATGTAAAAATATATCTATTGTATAACCTAATGATCTAAACAATAATGTGTAGGTATACAGACCTATAACCATAAGATAGGCCCATTACAAACATAAAACATATACACATGGAAAAAAAGCAATTGAAAGGATAAACCAGTCCTCAGATAGTTCCGATGATGAATATGGGTGCTGGTATGTAGGGTCTCCGGCAGCTCCCCTTCATTTTACCCCTCCCTCCCCCCTCCCCTTCATTAAATATACTTTTATACGCTATGGGCGTGCGCTCTCTCCTCTCTTTTCCTTTTTATATATATATATATATATATATATATATATATATATATATACACACACAAATATAGCTGTATGCTCATCTGCATGTCTTAGGCAGGTCTGCAACCCCACCTTTCCCCATTATCACCCAGCATACAGCACTTCCACTGCAGCAAGGGATTCTGGGAAATGACATGCAAATGAGCACCATGTTAAAAATGGTTATTGAGGCAAAAAATGACACTGTGTGCTCATTTGCATGTCATTTCCCAGAATCCCTTGCTGCAGTGGAAGTGCTGTATGCTGGGTGATGATGGGGAAAGGCGGGGTTGCAGACCTGCCTAAGACATGCAGATGAGCATACAGCTATATTTGCATATTTGCTTTCCTGTGGAGGGTTTTTGTCACTTTTTTTACTCACCATAACTTAACTCAGTATTATGTTTTATATATATATATATATATATATATATATATATATATATATATATATATATATATAAAACCCACCCAAATACATATAAAAAAGAGCCCAATCCATTAAAAAAAAACAATATATATAAAAAAAAACAACCCTCCACCATACATATAAAAATACCCCCAAGCCCCCCAATCAGTGGTGGGATTCAAAAATTTTAGCAACAGGTCCTCTCTCACGGATGGGGGGGGGGGGGGGGAAGAAGAGGGGTGGCAAAGAGATGTGGAGGGGGGAAAGAGATGTGGGGGAGAAAGAGATGTGGGGGGAGAGAAAGAGAGACGGGGGAGAGAGATGTGGGGGGGAGAGAAAGAGAGACGGGAGAAGAGAAAGAGAGACGGGGAAAGAGAAAGAGAGACGGGGGAAGAGAAAGAGAGACGGGGGGAAGAGAAAGAGAGACGGGGGGAAGAGAAAGAGAGACGGAGGGAAGAGAAAGAGAGACGGGGGGAAGAGAAAGAGAGACGGGGGGAAGAGAGAGACCAGGGGGGGGGGGGTTAGAGAGACCGGGGGGAACCCGTGCAAATAAGTGCAACCTGCAACCAGTGCAAATACAAATGGACACATGCAAACTACACAAGCAGGCAAACTGCACAGGACACAGACACAGGCAGGACACACACAGAACACAGCCCCCTTCATATCTCCCCCAGCCCCCCCCCTCACATCTCCCCCAGCTCCTCCTCACATCTCCCCCAGCACCCCCTCACATCTCCCCCAGCACCCCCTCATATCTCCCCCAGCCCCCCCCTCACATCTCCCCCAGCTCCTCCTCACATCTCCCCCAGCACCCCCTCACATCTCCCCCAGCCCCCCCTCACATCTCCCCCAGACACATCTCACATAGCCACCTCACCTCTCCCAGCCCCCCCACACATCTCATAGCCCCCCCACACATCTCATAGCCCCCTCACACATCTCCCCCAGCTCCCCCTCACATCTCCCCCAGGCCCCCCTCACATCTCCCCCAGGCATCCCTCACATCTCCCCCAGCCCCCCCTCACATCTCCCCCAGCCCCCCCTCACATCTCCCCACGCCCCCCCTCACATCTCCCCCAGCCCCCCCTCACATCTCCCCCAGCCCCCCCTCACATCTCCCCCAGCCCCCCCTCACATCTCCCCCAGCCCCCCCTCACATCTCCCCCAGCCCCCCCTCACATCTCCCCCAGCCCCCCCTCATCTCTCCCAGCCCCCTCACACATCTCCCCCAGCCCCCCCCCCACGTCTCCCCCAGCTCCCCCTCACATCTTTTCCAGCCCCCCTCACATCTCTCCCAGCCCCCCCCCCACATCTCTCCCAGCCCCCCCCCCACATCTCTCCCAACCCCCCCTCACATCTCTCCCAGCCCCCCCCTCACATCTCCCCCAGCCCCTCCTCACATCTCCCCCAGCCCCGCCTCACATCTCCCCCAGCCCCTCCTCACATCTGTCCCAGCCCCCCCCCCCACATCTGTCCCAGCCCCCTCACATCTGTCCCAGCCCCCCCACATCTGTCCCAGCCCCCCACATCTGTCCCAGCCCCCCCACATCTGCCCCAGCCCCCCCTACATCTCTCCCAGCCCCCCTACATCTCTCCCAGCCCCCCCCCTCACATCTCTCCCAGCCCCCCCTCACATCTCTCCCAGACACATCTCACATAGCCCCCTCACACATCTCCCCCAGCCCCCCCTCACGTCTCCCCCAGCTCCACTTCACATCTCCCCCTCACATCTTTTCCAGCCCCCCTCACATCTCTCCCAGCCCCCCCCACATCTCTCCCAGCCCCCCCCACATCTCTCCCAGCCCCCCCCCTCACATCTCTTCCAACCTCCCCCCCCCTCACATCTCTCCCAGCCCCCCCCCCCCCCCCCCCTCACATCTCTCCCAGCCCCCCCCTCCTCACATCTCTCCCAGCCCCTCCTCACATCTCTCCCTGACCCCCTCACATCTCACAGGGGTGAGAGATAGGGGGGATGGAGCAGAGAGACAGGGGGGGGGAAAGCAGAGAGACCATGGGGAACCACTGCAAATAAGTGCAGCCTGCAACCAGTGCAAACAGGACACAGGCAGGAGACACACAGCACACAGACAGGCAGGAGACACACAGCACACAGACAGGCAGGAGACACACAGCACACAGACACAGGCAGGAGACACACAGCACACAGACACAGGCAGGAGACACACAGAACACAGGCACAGGCAGGAGACACAGCACACAGGCACAGGCAGGAGACAGCACACAGTCACAAGCAGGAGACACAGCACACAGTCACAAGCAGGAGAGACAGCACACAGGAGACATGCAGGACACAGCCTCACCTCTCTCTGCTGCACGCTTTTTCTCTGCTCTTTGGCCCCACCCCCAGGCTCCTGCCACCTCCTCCTGATTGGCTGCTGCTGTGTAATGCAGCCAATCAGGATGGAGCAAGCTGCCCAGCCCCTTAGCAGAAGCCCTGCCCTCTCCCTTCTCGCACCGGTTCTACGAACTGAGGAAAATTTAGGTACAGGTTCGCACGAACCGGTGCGAACCGGCTGAATCCCACTGCTGCCCCAATACAAATACCCCCAAGACCCCAATACATATAAACATACCCCATGCCCCCAATACATACAAAAATTATCCCCATGCCCCCAATACATGTAACAATACCCCTAAGCCCCCAAATACATATAAAAATACAGACTTACCTTGGCTCAAGCCGTAAGCTGAGCCAAGCTTACTTCTTGCTCGCTGACGTCAGAGCCCCGGCGCGTGCTGGCAGTGGAAGTGCGGCGGCGTGGGACAGAGAGAGGGAAGGTCCTGCAGGCAGCTGAGAGTCGGGGCCGGCCGCGACCGGCAGCAGGGCCTAGCCAGAGGTCGGGGGAAATTTGCAGCCGGCCGGGCCCCCCCACCCCCAGCCAACGGGCGCGGGACACCAACCCCCCGGCTGTCCCCCCCTCACTCCCCCCCAGCTGTGTGTTCTGTACTTGCTGCACCCCAGCAGGTCGCTTAAGCAGTTTTCCATGCAGTTATCAGAGACTTAACTGAGGGTCAGGATAAGACCGCGTTCTTAACACGTCTTTCTGAAGTCTCAATAATGTCACACTGTGGGAGGGACTTAGCAGCCTTGTAAACTTCAGTGAGCAGGGGGGGGGAAGCCAGAGGTGAAAGCAGATACCCTACTGTACAGTATATCGTGAAGAAATCTTTATCAAAGAAAAAATAATAAGTGCATGGGGAACTGCACCTTTTAAAGCACAATCCAGTTCCTTCCATTTTCACAATTTTGTTTCACGGACTGATGTTTTGAAGATATTTTGATTCTATTAATAACAGCCATAAGTGTACCTTTTCAGCCCTGTCATTCTGCATATGGATCCCGTACTAATTCCACATTATAGGTGTCTGGTTGTGAAATGACACTTCGATTTCTATTGTGATATAATGATATTGTCAGTTATATTGTTTTAAGCAGTAAGACACATGTATGATACTGTGCATAGGAAAGGCTATCATTAGATTGTATAGTATGGCCAGCAATGCCGCGCCAAGGAAGTATTGTGGGCTTTGAGTTTGCCAATTTGCTTTATTTCTTGTTTTAAAACAGCCCTCACAGAGAATGACCAGGACTGTCAGTCCCCGCTGAAAGGTCCACTTCTATCAACAACCAGGCCACTGAAGATGACAAAAGCTAATGGCATGTGTTCATTTAGTTCTGTAAAGTCCTACATAGCTAATGTCAAAGCTTTCCTCTATGTGCCTTTTGCTGCTTTCATCACACTTATTAAATGTAGCTTTGCTTTGTATACATACATATCCTGCACATACATGATTAATGATACTTGGCACCAAATGGGGCAGTGAGATGTTTAATGGGTTAAATATCAGTAGAAGTGCTTGGTTGTCTGTCCTGATGGGAAGAGGGCACATGTCTATGATATTAATAAGGACCCGTGGCATAATAGGGTGACGGCAACAACAGCCAAACATAATTTTTGCCCTTTCAGAATCAAATCTTCATTGTGCTAACTATTTTCTAAAAAAACACAACAGCAATTTGATGCTTGAATGCAGTTCCTGGGGGATAATTAATGGCAGTGTCAGTGGTAACTTTGCTAATGTTTAGGACCTCAACAGATGTTGACAATTAAACTTCAATATGAACTTGTTTTGGTCAACAGGAGAGGAGAAGAATTATCAAAAACAGCTAAAGCAGATGCTTAAAGACTTGGCCAAAGAAAAGGATAAAAGCACAGAAAAAGAATTGCCCAAAATGACCCAGGTATGACACGGTCTATATGCGACAATACCATTGGTGGTAAACATGGCATTAAATGTTGGTATATCTTATCTCTGCAGTTACTGATCTTTAGATGGTACAAAGTAGATGGGCAGAGGCAAAGATATGAAACACGTGTGTGCATACATGAGATATATATATATAGACACACACCTTTTTATTTGCTATATGCAATACGGTGGTGGTTTCTTGTTGCCTTTTTCACCTACCATAACTTAAAACATGATGGTAAACCCTACAGTCTTGAAAATGCAAAGCCAGCAGTATTTATACACACACACACACGATACTGTTTGCAAAAAATCAGCAGACAGCACTCAGGTTGAACAATTAAATATATAATGTAGAAAACAAGACACAAATTTCCAACGTTTCGGCCCCACAAATGGGACCTTCTCAGGGTAGTCACAGTACCGCGAGGAGGATCCCGTTTGTGGGGCCAAAATGTTGTGAGATTTGTGTCTTGTTTTCTACATTATATATTTAATTATTCAAGATGAGTGCTGTCTGCTGATTTCGTTCGAACGGTATATATATATATATATAATCAAAAAATAAATAGATGATACCGTTCTGTGGCTAACGAAATGCTTTTATTTATCAATATATATAATATATATATATAATTTTTTTTTAATGCTTATTAATACAGTATCTCAAAGAAACGTAAATAAAATTTCCACATTACAACTTCAAACTTTAAAAACAGATTCATATTACGTATTGTTTTAAAGTAATCATTTCCAATATTGTATCCGTCACATATTCCACTCATGTTCTTTCCTAACAGAGGGAATTTATTCAGTTCTGCAAAACCTTGTACAGCCTGTTCCACGAAGACCCAGATGAGAATGATTTGTACCAAGCCATAGCGACGGTGACCACCCTCCTCCTGCAGATTGGGGAGGTTGGACAGCGCAGCGGCAGCACCTTAGGAAGCACCTCCGAAGAATGCTCCAGCGTAGACCCACAGAATGATCCATCCACTTCGGACCAGGACTGTGTGTTTTCTGATGTGGTCAAATCCCAGTCCCATCCCTCCCCCGCAATGCCACTATCTGAAGCTGACTGGGTGGTGTCTTTCGAGCACATACTAGCATCTCTTTTGACAGAGCAGTCCTTGGTGAATTTCTTTGAGAAACCCTTTGAACTGAAACCAAAGCTGGAAAGTGCAAAACTAAATCAGTACAGTCTCAAAACAAATGGGATGATCCATCAGTCCTGAGGCCTGTATCTCCGCAATAAGTTGAATCTACTGCTACCAAGTTTCTTTTCACTGTTACCCTATGGGTCTCTATGGCAGCTAAAATGCAGAAACCAAGTGTTCACTAAGCTGCACAACCAAACTTCTAAAGTGATGATGTGAATACTAGCATGGGCAAGGCAGCCCAAAGATAACTGTGCTGCAGATACCCTAGTTCTGGGATCCAAAAAGGCTAATGGCAATTGGCTCACAGAAACATGACCACTCACTTCATGCAACAACAAAAAATGGTGATGGAAAATTCCAGTGTTCTAAAGCAAGTTTTCCCCCCACCCACTGAAAGCGATGCATTGGTCACTTGTGAAGACACTAATTGTTTTTTTTATTTTAGGATCTTGCTAACATGAGGCACCAAAGCACACTAGACAATATCTGATGTTTTTGTTGCAATCTTTGCAGTGTTTAGTTCCTCTGATCTCTCTCCTGCAGCTGTTGTGAACATTGTGGTATGGAGCATGTTAGTGCAGGGCCGCTGCCCTGTGATATCCAGGCAAGAAGCTGTCGGATATTTGTTTAAAACTCCATTACTGGCATGCCAAACATTTCTACTAATAGGAATATGATGAAGAGGCTCAACGGGGTTATATGAAATGTTCACAGTTTTTATGTGTAAGTTTGAGTTCTCTTTCCGTTTGTTTGCACTAATAATGAAGACCTGTTTCAATGCTGGAAATTGAAACTATTTTATTATACTTGATTTGCATTGGAATTTTTATGTTTAAATATGTCAAGTTGACTTAACTTGTGCTTTTCATCTTGGTTTCTGAGAATGGGCACTTTTCAATAAACACATTTTTGTTTCTTTTTTTTTTTTATCTACCTCCAGATTTTTCAAGGGTGTATGTATATCTTTATTTATATAGCGACCACAATGTACTCGGTGCTTTTAAAAAAATGAGCCACTACAGTACATGAAATTACAATACAATAAGTGCAGCAAACCCCACCCCCCTCTCCAAAATACAGACAATAGGAAAGGAGATCCCTGCCCCGGACAGCTTACAATCTAAGTGGTATGTTGGGAGACTTACAGAGACAGCAATGGTTGCTTGGGGCCACTGTGGGTGTGGGACATTAGCCATGAGTCTGGGCTATTAAAATGCTTCATTTAAGAAGCGAGTTTTGAGGTTTGATAGGTGGGGAGAGAGGGTGCTTGGCATATACTGAGTGTGAGTGAGTTCCACAGGTAAGGCAGTGAGGGGAAAAGGTTTAAAGCGAGAACAGTAGCAGTGAAACAGGTAGAAGGAAACGGTTATGGATAGAGCGCAGGAGCATAACGAGATCAACGCTGATATGTAGGAAGGAGCAGATGAGTGCAGAGCCTTGAAGGTAAGGATAACTTTGTAGGTGATCTTAAATCCCTCTCCATCAAATTGAGGAGGAGATGAGCAGGAGCAGGAACTGTTTTGGGAGGTGAAATTATTCCAGCAGCAGGAATTGATAGATTGCAAAAGAGATGGTTGTGAGGCAGGGAGGCTTGTTAGAAGTGTTACAATAATCCAGATGGAAGAAGATAAGGTCATCCATTAGATTGACAGGAAAGGGCAGATCTTGGCAAGGTTATGGAGGAATGGTCTACTTTTTGTTTCTCATTTGTACAGTGGTATCTGTACCCTTCTCCATTCCCACAATGAACGTGGAATCCTTTCCAACAAAAAAATTAAGCAGTTTGGACTGCAGTTAGGAAGATTAACACTTCGGGTTATTTTAAACATGTCTGAACGCACAGTGCAAAGAAAGTCCTAGCTGTGAAATGAGCCCCATTATGTGATCTCAAGGAACATTTTTAATTCGAAGGACATTTAATCACGGCACACTGAAAACATGTACCTGTCGGTGTAGCACTACCATGCTTCACCCCAATACATACGTCTGCTGAATACCTGATTTTGGTTCCTATTCACTTCACTACTAAAAAGTGAATATTTGTAAGGCATGATGTAAGGCGTCAGCAACTGGCCAATTTGAAAGATTATTAAGACAAAATATCAACAAATAGGTGCCTCTAACACACATACCCTGGCCCCTGTGAAGAAGCTATAGTGAGGTCACACCTCACAGTATTAAAAAAAAAATGTCAATGGATTACATCATGAGAAAAATCCAACATTTCACTGCATCAGCACCTTTTGAGGTAAAAATGAAAAAAGATAACTTGTGACATTTATATCTTCTAGAAAACTGCAAACTTTCCACCCCCCCCCCCCCCCCCATATGTCGCTACCAGGTCCTGTCAAAGACTTGTGACGTCACAATGACAAAACCAGGAAGCGATTTACACGCAACGTATTCTAGTAACCATAGAAAACACTGAACACAAACTGACAACATGCAGGAATAGTAATGTGTTCAACAGATGCACAATATACAGGGGACAGGAATAGGAGTGTGTGCAGTGTGCACGTTAAAAACCATTTATTAGAGTCATAACTCAATATTAAAATATAGAACGCTAAGTACCAAGGTGATTGAGACTCATATGAGCCAAAAAAGCGCAGCGAAAGTAACAAATACCAGGTCTCACGTGTATAGTGTAGGCTGCTACCCTTGATGATATGTGCAGGGTAAAGCTAGATGGTATCAAAACCAACTGGAATCTATGGCAGTTATTGTCTGTCACAGACACAGCCACAGGTGGCTATCAGTAATAAAGCTCTAGGTAATGGTGAGTGGTGTTATATATACCGGTCGCACGGTATAGACAGGTAGGTATACCAGGTAGGTATTCATACGGTATACACAGGTGAGCGTATCAGGTAAGTATTCACCCTTATGCGCTCACACAGGGACAGACCGTGATCACCAGTAATAAGGATAATCCAGATCAGCAGGTTGATATTCCCTGGGTGGTGCTGCTAAATCAGAGTACCACAGCAGTGTTTAAAGCACTCACACGCACTCACTAGCTTCTACCTTGTCGCAGATGTCATGGAAAGTACATCTGCTATAGATAAGTAACCGTGGATCCACTGGGTAGAAAAAATAAAAATTGTAGTACACAAGTAGTGTCTACATACACTCGAGACAATAAAAACAACGTGAGAAGCTGGTAGCATGAAAAGGCAGGGATCGTGGTATTGCTAAATAGCTATGCACACATAGACTAATGCTTCGTGGCTCAGTACACACACGATATCTGCTCGTATAAGCTAGTTACAAGCTCAATGCTTTTTATTTTAATATTGAGTTATGACTCTAATAAATGGTTTTTAACGTGCACACTTCACACATCACTGCACACACTCCTATTCCTGTCCCCTGTATATTGTGCATCTGTTGAGTGCTCTCCATTGGGGTTCTATTCTCTCCACATTACTAGTTCATTATTCACCCCAGATAGTAGCACCACAGACTCTATTTTTAGCAGTTGCGAGGGTACCTCCCTTCCCCTTCCTTTCCCTAGAGTTTACCAACATGCAGGAATACACAGAAAGATACAAAATGCAGCCTCGGAAGCAAACCTGTAGAGAAAAATATATATTAGAACCAGATAACTGGCTCAGGTCAGATACTCAAATCAATAGTTGAGATTATTGGGGTGGCCTGGTGAATTCGTAACCGAAGTGAATTTTGGTAACAAATTGGTTTCTGACATCTTGTGGCCAAAGAATAAATAAAAATGAAGTGTCCAAATCTATCCACAAGGCCTTGACCATGAAGTCCAATCTCTCCTTGATACAGTATTTACATTTAGTTCTGTTAGTCATTTTTTTACAACTTGCCTCTGTTTTACACAAGTCAATCTCTTACACCAACGTGTCGGAATTAGTTTATTTACTTGATCGTTTTGCTCCTTAAGACTTTAATTTACAACTGACTGGTTTGATTACTGGCCTGGTTAGCTCTAGATTGCCTCAGACTGTATTTTGTCTTCTTGCTGTGTTATGTGATGGAAACGTTCCCAGGAACCTATATAATAACGGTTAACAAGTCATGAAGTACACAATTCTGATAAAGATGGTCCTAAAACACCACATCATTCTAGGTGGGATAATCGAGGGCATGATGAGTCTTTTCATTATAAAAATAAGAAACAAGGATATAAAGGGATGGAGCATGAATCTGATAACACCCCAAAACATCATATAAGAAAAAAAAAGATTATAAGAAAGATGATTTACCTTTTTTAGAGGGCAATTTCACTCAAGGAGAAAGGAGGCAATAAAATCCAAGATGTTTCTCGACAAGAAACATTCTGGATCCCTATATTGCAAACTCTTAAGCCCAAAGGTCTCAATGTTGAGATAGACTTGCCCCCTGACCGCCTCTCCGGCTTGCAGCGCAAAGGGCACCGCCTCCGTGTGCCCCCTGACCGCCTCGCCGGCCTGCAGCGCAAAGGGTACCGCCTCCGTGTGCCCCCTGACCGCCTCGTCGGCCTGCAGCGCAAAGGGCACCGCCTCCGTGTGCCCCCTGACCGCCTCGCCGACCTGCAGCGCAAAGGGCACCGCCTCCGTGTGCCCCCTGACCGCCTCGCCGGCCTGCAGCGCAAAGGGCACCGCCTCCGTGTGCCCCCTGACCGCCTCATCGGCCTGCAGCATGAAGGGCACCACCTCCCTGTGCCCCCTTGTCATGATGACATCAACTTTTATAAACACATTTATATTTCTGGGTACTTGATTGAACAGAACAAGTTGCAAAATAAATTGTGATTTATTTCCTTAATAGACAAACACACGACATCTGCAGAATACACTTAAAACAACACTCACTGGGATAAGGAAACGAAAGAAATTGTCCTTTGCTTGCCAGTGCAAGTGGGAATAATTGGGAAGCCACATTTATAGACTGCCCAAAGCTATCCTTAACATGTGGATCCAATCCCCTCGTGGGAACAAAAAAAACCACGAATAGCCAAGTGACCCACAGTTCCTAAGACCGGTCCAAAGGGCTGTCCGGTGGGCAGGGCGCATGGGTCAGGTTGACGCCCATGCCACTTAGCATACCTGGGCTACACCCATTTCTTGGGGCCACTGTGTCTGGTCTCTGACTCCAAGATGTCACTAGCCTGACATCTGCTGTGCATCAGTATGCCAGTATTGTATACATTATGGGCCCATGGGTCTTGTCATAATTGGCACTCTTTTAGACAGGAGGACTCTAAATCTGTGGGAGCCTTTTGAGGCTCCATCATAAAAATAATTACAACCCTTTGAGGCTTGGTCATAAAAATACAGAAGCGCATTCACCCATATCACAGCTGGAGGTCCAAGTAATT
This sequence comes from Ascaphus truei, assembly GCF_040206685.1. Lineage (NCBI taxonomy): Eukaryota > Metazoa > Chordata > Amphibia > Anura > Ascaphidae > Ascaphus > Ascaphus truei. The sequence goes on along the minus strand of NC_134485.1, from coordinate 236,586,003 downwards.
CCTGCTTGGACTTAAAAAAAAATACATCCTGCCTTACATTTAAGATCTGCTATCATGTGTTGGTTAGAGGGTATGGCAAGCAATGCTTCTTGTCTTTTACCCTCGCAGATAGGGAATGGCCTGCAAATGGGGAATAAAAATGGCGGGGACAGGTCAACAATAGTAATGCATGGCAAATCAGGTATTAACTCTTTCCTCCCTGTCACACCTCCCCCACTCAAGACGCAGGGACTGTCCTTACCACCCCGTCCGGTGGCAGGGCTGACCTGCCAGCTCTTGAAGTTAGTAAGTCCTGAGGGCTGTCCTGGCGGGAAAGGCCATCAGCATTACCATGCTCACTTCCCTTCTTGTGCTGGATGGTGAAGTTCCACTCCTGTAAGGCAAGACTCCAGCGCAAAAGTTTAGCATTTTCCCCCGACACCCTCTGTAACCAACTCAAAGGATTGTGGTCAGTTATTACTGTGAAATGTCTGCCATACAAATACGACCGTAACTTCTTTAGAGCCCACACTATGGCCAGACACTCCTTCTCAATGGTGGCATAGGCCACCTCTCTGGGCAGCAGTTTGCGGCTTAGATATACTACTGGGTGCTCATCGCCCTCCTCCCCCACTTGGCTGAGTACAGCACCAATGCCAAAGTCTGAGGCATCAGTCTGCACTAGGAACTTTTTTGCATAGTCTGGAGCAGCAAGTATAGGAGCGCTGGCTAGTGCAGACTTTAATGCCTGAAACGAGACCTCACAGGCAGGAAACCAGACTACCAGCAAAGACTGTCGCTTCTGGGTCAAGTCAGTCAGGGGTTTGGCAATGGTGCTATACTGAGGGACAAACTTTCTGTAGTAGCCTGTGGTGCCTAGGAAAGCCATGACTTGCTTCTTGGGTTTGGGAACGGGCCACTGCACTATAGCTTCCACCTTAGCTGGTTCTGGCTTAAGATGCCCGCCACCCACTCTGTGCCCTAGGTACAATACCTCTGCCATACCTACTAAGCACTTGGTGAGTTTCAATGTGAGTCCCGCTTCCCTAATCCTGGCTAGCACCGCAGCTACATGCACTAAGTGTGAGTCTCACGAATTACTAAAGACAGCAATGTCGTCCAGGTATGCCCTTGCAAACCCTTCCATACCCTCCAGCAAGCGATTGACCAGGCGTTGAAAGGTAGCCGGTGCATTTTTCATCCCGAATGGCATCACTAGAAATTCATAGTGGCCACTTGGGGTAATAAATGCAGACTTCTCTCTAGCTTCCTGGGTCAAAGGGATCTGCCAGTACCCTTTACTGAGATCCATAGTCGTCAGATACCTTGCCCCCGTGAGTTCATCTAACAACTCATCCATGCGGGGCATGGGGTAGGCATCTGACACCGTGCTCGCATTGAGCTGCCGGTAGTCCACACAGAACCGGGTGATTCTGTCCTTCTTAGGCACCAGGACTACCGGACAAGCCCAAGGGCTCTGGGACGGTACAATTACCCCTAGGGCCAGGATCTCTTCTACCTCCATCTCTATACTGCCCTTCACCTCTGCTGACACTCTATAAGCGTGCTTATGCAGAGGTCTCAGATCCCCTGTCAGCACTGGGTGTTCTGCAATGTTTGTCTTCCCTGGCTTGTCTGAAAACAGAGCCCTATACTTCTCTAGCATAGCCCTGGCTTCTGCTCTCTGCCTGACACTCAGCTGAGCCCCTACCTCCACCTGCTCTATGGTACCTCCCTGCCGAGCCTCCCCCAGGAGATCAGGCAGAGCATTGCTCGCCGGATCCCCCATCGGTGGGCTGCAAATAGCCAGCACCGACGCCACACTCGGTGCTATGTACTCCTTCAGCATGTTGATGTGATAAGTCTTATTTCTCCCTGTCTCAGCATCTACCTGTACAACCTAGTTGCACTCGTTCATCTTTCGCAGTACCGGATACGGTCCCGACCAGGCAGCCATTAATTTGTTCTCCCGAATGGGCTTGAGAACAAGTACCTGCTGTCCTGGGATGAACTCTCTGCTACGGGCATTCTGATCATACCAAGTCTTCTGCTTGGTCTGAGCAGCCCTAAGGTTGTCCTGTGCCAACCCCATGAGCATCTCTAACCGGTCTCTGAGATCTATCACATACTGAAGCACAGAAGCATCAGTAGTGGTAGTCCCCCCTTCCCATCCCTCACGGAATAGGTCCAGAGGTCCCCGTACCCTGCGAACATATAGCAGCTCAAAGGGAGAGAAGCCTGTGGATTCTTGCGTTACCTCTCGGTACGCAAACAGCAAATGCTGCAGGTGAATCTCCCAGTCTTTTCCCTCTGCCTCTATAAATGTTCGCAGCATCTGCTTCAGGGTACCATTGAACCTCTCACATAGTCCGTTGGTTTGGGGGTGGTAAGGGGTCGTGTGCTGGTGCTTCACCCCGCACGCCTCCCAGAGACACTGGAGCAATTCACTCATGAACTGCGACCCCTGATCGGTTAGGATCTCACTAGGGAAACCTACCCTAGAAAAAATGGCTAACAGAGCTTTAGCTACTGCCCTAGCATCAATACTGGCAAGCGCTACCGCCTCAGGGTACCGGGTGGCAAAATCCACCACCGTGAGAATGTAGCGCTTTCCTGACCAGCTGGGAACCATGAGGGGGTCCCACGAGGTCCATAGCTACCCGCTGAAAGGGTTCCCCTATTACCGGTAACGGGTTCAGGGGTGACTTCACACGGTCATCCGCCTTACCTACTCGCTGGCAGGCATCACAGGATCGGCAGAACTCTGCCACCTCACTGGATGCCCCAGGCCAGTAGTAACGCTGCAACAGCTGGGCTCGCGTCCTAGCGACCCCCTGATGCCCCGCTAGTGGAATGGAGTGGGCTACCCGCAACAACTGCTGCCTATATTCCCGAAGTACAACTAGCTGTCTCTTCCCCGTCCATACCTCATCTAACCCGGTGGTCCCTTGCTCTCTGTATAGGAGCCCACGGTGCCACAAGAAGTAATCAGACCCCTTGCTTGGCTTAGACTCGGACGCCTGCAGTCTCATGCCCTCCAAGCTGGGATCAGATCGCACCGCATCCCTAAACTGGGCACCTAACTCTAGGGCCACCCCCTGGTCACATCTGAGTCAGGGGGACAGGGAACAGGTACAGGGAACAGTAAGTCAGTGTCAGAAAGCGACTGAGTCTGGCTTACCTGTCTGGTCTCTGCAGAGACTACTGGAACTGTAGGTCCCAAATGCAGGGGGACGGGCTGGTTCTGCTGCGATCCTTTCTGACTGGCTCCTGGTGATCGCTGCAACAGGTGCCAGCCCAGTGGTAAAAACACAGGTAACATGTCCTAGGTCATTACCCAGCAAGACCTCAGCATCTAACCCAGGCAAAACCCCCGCCTCCCTCATGCCACGTCCGGCACCCCAGTCCAAAAAGACCCGGGCAACCTGGAGTGACCGCGGTCCTCCGTCTGGCATGGTCACTTGCATCCCGGTGCCCGGGAGCAAATCCTCTGGCCGCACCATATCAGGGCGAACCAGAGTCACGGTGGCACCGGAGTCTAGCAAGCTGGTCTCCGATGGTCACCTTCCGCAGATGCTTCTGCCGGACATCGTTGGGCTGCATCCCGACTGGAGCAACCTGATGTCCCCCACTCTCAGCTGCTGGTCCTGAGGTGGCAAGTGCAGTCTCTGCTGGGCATCCCTCTGTGGGCTGGTTCCACGGCTGTACTTGGTTCCTCTGTGTGTGCCAGTCGCACACAGGCGACCGGCCTCGCAGCTGGTGAGCGTTGCCCCTGAGGGGGTCCCTTGGACCGGTCCCGGTCCGGACAGTCTGGCCTGAGATGCCCGACCTTGTTGCAAGTGTAACACCGCCTCTCATGCTTGAACTCTGCAGGCTTGGGTGTGCTGTTTGCTGCCGCAGGCTGGTGTGTCCACGGAGGGGTAATCTTAGCGCCCTGGGCCGCACGGCCCGCTCCTTTGGGTGCTACAGGGTCCTTCATTGCAACTCGGCTGGCCACATAGTCATCTGCCATTCTTGCTGCATCCTCATAGGTCTGAGGTTTATGGTCATAGACCCATCCCCTCACATCTGTGGGAAGCTGCTGCAGCAGCTGCTCTTGAAAGAATAAGTCCAGCAGGGTATGGAATGTTGTAACCCCATTGCCCTCCACCCACTGAGTCCCATGCAAAGCCACCCTACTGGCATAGGTGCTGAATGACTCTCCGGGGAGTACTACCCCCGTCCGGAACTTGCCCCTGAAAGATTCTAGGGTCAGGGCATACTGGGTTAGCAGCTTGCTTTTCACATGACCGTAGTCATCGGCATCCACGCGTGGAATACCCATCATAGTCTGTTTGGCTTTGCCAGATAACAGTGGTCGCAGTCTGACCACCCAGTCCCTTCTTGGAATTCGGAACCGGGAACACTGCGTCTCGAAGTCATTCAGGAACGCATCAAGGTCATCTGTGCCATCCATGAACTTGCTGAAGCTGTGATGATCCGCCCGGGAAAGACCTTGTTCCCCGTTTTCAAGGTAGGAGTTGTGGGTTCTTCCGAGCACTGCTGTCAGGAGCTGTACCAGCTCCGCAGTGCTAACACCCGTTCCCCATGTAGCCAGAAGTGCAGTGAGCCCAGGGACGGCACGCTCGGCAGCCGCAGCTGCTACCTCATCCGCAACCCCTGGCGCCAAGCCACCCACGACCGGGGGGGTCACTAGCACTCTCCTCATGTCCTTGCAGCCCCGGAGCTGGAGGGACCTCCTGCACTCCGGTCTGAATAGCGTCAGCCAACACTGCAGCTACGGGGACTTGCCCCTCTGGTAGGACCCTGCGGTCCTCATGATGCTCCAAATCCTCCTCCAGTTGTGCCTTCGACCGCCCATCTGTCGGTAAGCCATACCCCGCACATCTCTCCACGACTTTCTCTCTGGTCCATGACCTGAACTTTCCTGAGCGATCGCTCATGGTGTCTTCGGAGTATGGGTGAAGGGAACAGTTAAGTCTCTCGTGCTCTTTAGAAGTGTGTGTTAGTTGCTACTTGTCTGAGGAGCTTGCAAGCTACAAGGTCCTCACTATATTACAGAGCCCGCAGGAAACTGCAATATAGGTTCAATCAGTATCCCGCCAGCTGCCACCAGTTTTTTAAAAGCTTGTCACGATGACATCAACTTTTATCAACACATTTATATTTCTGGGTACTTGATTGAAAAGAACAAGTTGCAAAATAAATTGTGATTTATTTCCTTAATAGACAAACACACGACATCTGCAGAATACACTTAAAACAACACTCACTGGGATAAGGAAATGAAAGAAATTGTCCTTGGAACTAAAGAAATTGTCCTTTGCTTTCCAGTGCAAGAAATGCAGCCTTGGTTTTAAAAGTCCTGTGGTTATGTGGTTGTTAACCCCTTCACTCCTGGACTGGTTGCTGCTGTACTGGAACAAAGTCTTACATCTTTACATCATGGATTAAAATTCAAGAATCACACTGGGAATAATTGGGAAGCCACATTTATAGACTGCCCAAAGCTATCCTTAACATGTGGATCCAATCCCCTCGTGGGAACAAAAAAAACCACGAATAGCCAAGTGACCCACAGTTCCTAAGACCGGTCCTAAGGGCTGTCCGGTGGGCAGGGCGCATGGGTCAGGTTGACGCCCATGCCACTTAGCATACCTGGGCTACACCCATTTCTTGGGGCCACTGTGTCTGGTCTCTGACTCCAAGGTGTCACTAGCCTGACATCTGCTGTGCATCAGTATGCCAGTATTGTATACATTATGGGCCTCTGGGTCTTGTCATAATTGACACTCTTTTAGACAGGGGGACTCTAAATCTATGGGAGCCTTTTAAAGCTCCATCATAAAAATAATTACAACCCTTTGAGGCTTGGTCATAAAAATACCGAAGCTCATTCACCCATATCACAGCTGGAGGTCCAAGTAATTCCTGCTTGGACTTACAAAAAAAATACATCCTGCCTTACATTTATGATCTGCTATCATGTGTTGGTTAGCGGGTATGGCAAGCAATGCATCTTGTCTTTTACCCTCGCAGACAGGGAATGGCCTGCAAATGGGGAATAAAAATGGCGAGGACAGGGTAATAACAGTAATGCATTGCAAATCAGGTATTAACCCTTTCCTCCACGTCACACCCCTGACCGCCACGTCGGCCTGCAGCGCAAAGGGCACCACCTCCCTGTGCCCCCTGACCGCCTCGTCGGCCTGCAGCGCAAAGGGCACCACCTCCCTGTGCCCCCTGACCGCCTCGTCGGCCTGCAGCTCAAAGGGCACCACCTCACTGTGCCCCCTGACCACCTCGTCGGCCTGCAGCGCAAAGGGCCCCACCTCCCTGTGCCCTGACCGCCTCGTCGGCCTGCAGCGCAAAGGGCACCCCCTCCCTGTGCCCCCTGACCACCTCGTCGGCCTGCAGCGCAAAGGACTCCACCTTCCTGTGCCCCCTGACCGCCTCGTCGGCCTGCAGCGCAAAGGGCTCCACCTCCCTGTGCCCCCTGACCGCCTTGTCGGCCTGCAGCGCAAAGGGCTCCACCTCCGCGGGCCCCCTGACCACCTCGCCGGCCTGCAGCACAAAGGGTTCCACCTCCGCGGGCCCCCTGACCGCCTCGTCGGCCTGCAGCACAAAGGGCTCCACCTCCGCGGGCCCCCTGAACGCCTCGTCGGCCTGCAGCACAAAGGGCTCCACCTCCGCGGGCCCCCTGACCGCCTCGTCGGCCTGCAGCACAAAGGGCTCCACCTCCGCGGCCCAATGACCGCCTCGTCGGCCTGCAGCACAAAGGGCTTCACCTCCGCGGGCCCCCTGACCACCTCGTCGGCCTGCAGCACAAAGGGCTCCACCTCCGCGGGCCCCCTGACCGCCTCATCAGCCTGCAGCACAAAGGGCTCCACTTCCGCTAGCCCCCTGACCAACTCGTCGGCCTGCACCACAAAGGGCTCCACCTCCGTGGGCCCCCCTGACCGCCTCGTCGGACTGCAGCACAAAGGGCTCCACCTCTGCGCGCCCCCTGACCGCCGCGTCGGCCTGCAGCACAAAGGGCTCCATCTCCGCGGGCCCCCTGACCGCCTTGTCGGCCTGCAGCACAAATGGCTCCACCTCGGTGGGCCCCCTGACCGCCTCGTCGGCCTGCAGCACAAAGGGCTCCACCTCCGCGGGCCCCATGACCGCCTCACGGCCTGCAGCACAAAGGGCACCACCTGCTTGTGCTCCCCTGAACGTCTCGCCGGCCTGCAGCACAAGGGGCACCACCACAAAGGGCACCACCTCCGTGTGCTCCCCTGACCGCCTCGTCAGCCTGCAGCACAAGGGGGTCCACCTCCGCGGGCCCCCTGACCGCTTCGTCGGCCTGCAGCACAAAGGGCTCCACCTCCGTGGGCCCCCTGACCGCCTCGGCGGCCTGCAGCACAAAGGGCTCCATCCCTGTGCCTCTTGACCGCCTCGTCGGCCTGCAGCGCAAAGGGCACCACCTCCGTGTGCTCCCCTGACCGCCTCGTCGGCCTGCAGCACAAGGGGGTCCACCTCCGCGGGCCCCCTGACCGCCTCGTCGTCCTGCAGCACAAAGGGCTCCACCTCCGCGGGCCCCCTGACCGCCTTGTCGGCCTGCAGCACAAAGGGCTCCACCTCCGCGGGCCCCCTGACCGCCTCGCCGGCCTGCAGCACAAAGGGCTCCACCTCCGCGGGCCCCCTGACCGCCTCGTCGGCCTGCAGCACAAAGTGCTCCACCTCCGCGGGTCCGCTGACCGCCTCGACGACCTGCAGCACAAAGGGCTCCACCTCCGTGGGCCCCCTGACCGCCTTGTTGGCCTGCAGCGCAAAGGGCTCCACCTCCGCGGGTCCCCTGAACACCTCGTCGGCCTGCAGCACAAAGGGCTCCACCTCCGCGGGACCCCTGACCACCTCGCCAGCCTGCAGCACAAAGGGCTCAACCTCCGCGGGCCCCCTGACCGCCTTGTTGGCCTGCAGCACAAAGGGCTCCACCTCCGCGGGCCCCCTGACCGCCTCGCCGGCCTGCAGCACAAAGGGCTCCACCTCCGCGGGCCCCCTGAACACCTCGTCGGCCTGCAGCACAAAGGGCTCCACCTCCGCGGGACCCCTGACCACCTCGCCGGCCTGCAGCACAAAGGGTTCCACCTCCGCGGGCCCCCTGACCGCCTCGTCGGCCTGCAGCACAAAGGGCTCCACCTCCGCGGGCCCCCTGAACGCCTCGTCGGCCTGCAGCACAAAGGGCTCCACCTCCGCGGGCCCCCTGACCGCCTCGTCGGCCTGCAGCACAAAGGGCTCCACCTCCGCGGCCCAATGACCGCCTCGTCGGCCTGCAGCACAAAGGGCTTCACCTCCGCGGGCCCCCTGACCACCTCGTCGGCCTGCAGCACAAAGGGCTCCACCTCCGCGGGCCCCCTGACCGCCTCATCAGCCTGCAGCACAAAGGGCTCCACTTCCGCTGGCCCCCTGACCAACTCGTCGGCCTGCAGCACAAAGGGCTCCACCTCCGTGGGCCCCCCTGACCGCCTCGTCGGACTGCAGCACAAAGGGCTCCACCTCTGCGCGCCCCCTGACCGCCGCGTCGGCCTGCAGCACAAAGGGCTCCACCTCCGCGGGCCCCCTGACCGCCTCGTCGGCCTGCAGCACAAAGGGCTCCACCTCCGCGGGCCCCCTGACCGCCTCATCAGCCTGCAGCACAAAGGGCTCCATCTTCGCGGGCCCCCTGACCGCCTTGTTGGCCTGCAGCACAAAGGGCTCCACCTCCGCGGGCCCCCTGACCGCCTCGCAGGGCTGCAGCACAAAGGGCTCCACCTCCGCGGGCCCCCTGACCGCCTCGCCGAGCTGCAGCACAAAGGGCTCCACCTCCGCGGGCCCCCTGAACGCCTCGTCGGCCTGCAGCACAAAGGGCTCAACCTCCGCGGGCCCCCTGACCGCCTTGTCGGCCTGCAGCACAAAGGGCTCCACCTCCGCGGGCCCCCTGACCGCCTCGCCGGCCTGCAGCACAAAGGGCTCCACCTCCGCGGGCCCCCTGAACGCCTCGTCGGCCTGCAGCACAAAGGGCTCCACCTCCGCGGGCCCCCTGACCGCCTTGTCGGCCTGCAGCACAAAGGGCTCCACCTCCTCGGGCCCCCTGACCGCCTCGCAGGGCTGCAGCACAAAGGGCTCCACCTCCGCGGGCCCCCTGACCACCTCGCCGAGCTGCAGCACAAAGTGCTCCACCTCCGCGGGCCCCCTGAACGCCTCGTCGGCCTGCAGCACAAAGGGCTCCACCTCCGCAGGCCCCCTGACCGCCTCGTCAGCCTGCAGCACAAAGGGCTCCACCTCCGCGGGCCCCCTGACCGCCTCGCCGGGCTGCAGCACAAAGGGCTCCACCTCCGCGGGCCCCCTGACCGCCTCGCCGGCCTGCAGCACAAAGGGCTCCACCTCCGCGGGCCCCCTGAACGCCTCGTCGGCCTGCAGCACAAAGAACTCCACCTCCGCGGGCCCCCTGACCGCCTCGTCGGCCTGCAGCACAAAGGGCTCCACCTCCGCGGGCCCCCTGACCGCCTCGCCGAGCTGCAGCATAAAGGGCTCCACCTCCGCATGCCCCCTGAACGCCTCGGCGGCCTGCAGCACAAAGGGCACCACCTCAGTGTGCTCCCCTGACCGCCTCGTCGGCCTGCAGCACAAGGGGGTCCACCTCCGCGGGCCCCCTGACCGCCTCGTCGTCCTGCAGCACAAAGGGCTCCACCTCCGCGGGCCCCCTGACCGCCTTGTCGGCCTGCAGCACAAAGGGCTCCACCTTCGCGGGCCCCCTGACCGCCTCGCCGGCCTGCAGCACAGAGGGCTCCACCTCCGCGGGCCCCCTGACCGCCTCGTCGGCCTGCAGCACAAAGTGCTCCACCTCCGCGGGTCCGCTGACCGCCTCGTCGACCTGCAGCACAAAGGGCTCCACCTCCGTGGGCCCCCTGACCGCCTAGTTGGCCTGCAGCGCAAAGGGCTCCACCTCCGCGGGCCCCCTGACCGCCTCGTCGGCCTGAAGCACAAAGGGCTCCACCTCCGCGGGCCCCCTGACCGCCGCGTCGGCCTGCAGCACAAAGGGCTCCACCTCCGCGGGCCCCCTGACCGCCTCGTCGGCCTGAAGCACAAAGGGCTCCACCTCCGCGGGCCCCCTGACCGCCTCGTCAGCCTGCAGCACAAGGGGCTCCACCTCCGCGGGCCCCCTGACCGCCTCGCCGGCCTGCAGCACAAAGGGCTCCACCTCCGCGGGCCCCCTGAACACCTCGTCGGCCTGCAGCACAAAGGGCTCCACCTCCGCGGGCCCCCTGACCGCCTTGTTGGCCTGCAGCGCAAAGGGCTCCACCTCCGCAGGTCCCCTGACCGCCTCGTCGGCCTGCAGCACAAAGGGCTCCACCTCCGCGGGCCCCCTGACCGCTCGCCAGCCTGCACCACAAAGGGCTCCACCTCCGCGGGCCCCCTGACCGCCTCGCCGGCCTGCAGCACAAAGGGCTCCACCTCCGCGGGCCCCCTGAACACCTCGTCGGCCTGCAGCACAAAGGGCTCCACCTCCGCGGGACCCCTGACCACCTCGCCAGCCTGCAGCACAAAGGGCTCAACCTCCGCGGGCCCCCTGAGCGCCTCGTCGGGCTGCAGCACAAAGGGCTCCACCTCCGCGGGCCCCCTAACCGCCTCGCCGGGCTGCAGCACAAAGGGCTCCACCTCCGCGGGCTCCCTGTACGCCTCGTCGGCCTGCAGCACAAAGGGCTCCACCTCCGCGGGCCCCCTGACCGCCTTGTCGGCCTGCAGCACAAAGGGCTCCACCTCCTCGGGCCCCCTGACCGCCTCGCAGGGCTGCAGCACAAAGTGCTCCACCTCCGCGGGCCCCCTGAACGCCTCGTCGGCCTGCAGCACAAAGGGCTCCACCTCCGCAGGCCCCTTGACCGCCTCGTCAGCCTGCAGCACAAAGGGCTCCACCTCCGCGGGCCCCCTGAACGCCTGGTCGGCCTGCAGCACAAAGGGCTCCACCTCCGCGGGCCCCCTGACCGCCTCGTCGGCCTGCAGCACAAAGGGCTCCACCTCCGCGGGCCCCCTGACCGCTTTGTCGGCCTGCAGCGCAAAGGGCTGCACCTCCGTGGGCCCCCTGACCGCCTCGTCGGCCTGCAGTACAGAGGGCTCCACCTCCGCGGGCCCCCTGACCGCCTCGTCGGCCTGCAGCACAAAGTGCTCCACCTCCGCGGGCCGCTGACCGCCTCGTCGGCCTGCAGCACAAAGGGCTCCACCTCCGCGGGCCCCCTGACCGCCTTGTTGGCCTGCAGCGCAAAGGGCTCCACCTCCGCGGGTCCCCTGACCGCCTCGTCGCCCTGCAGCACAAAGGGCTCCACCTCCGCGGGCCCCCTGACCGCTCGCCAGCCTGCACCACAAAGGGCTCCACCTCCGCGGGTCCGCTGACCGCCTCGCCGGCCTGCAGCACAAAGGGCTCCACCTCCGCGGGCCCCCTGAACACCTCGTCGGCCTGCAGCACAAAGGGCTCCACCTCCGCGGGACCCCTGACCACCTCGCCAGCCTGCAGCACAAAGGGCTCAACCTCCGCGGGCCCCCTGACCGCCTCGCCGGTCTGCAGCACAAAGGGCTCCACCTCCGCGGGCCCCCTGAACGCCTCGTCGGCCTGCAGCACAAAGGGCTCCACCTCCGCAGGCCCCCTGACCGCCTTGTTGGCCTGCAGCACAAAGGGCTCCACCTCCTCGGGCCCCCTGACCGCCTCGCAGGGCTGCAGCACAAAGGGCTCCACCTCCGCGGGCCCCCTGACCACCTCGTCAGCCTGCAGCACAAAGGGCTCCACCTCCGCGGGCCCCCTGACCGCCTCGCCGGGCTGCAGCACAAAGGGCTCCACCTCCGCGGGCCCTCTGACCGCCTCGTCGGTCTGCAGCACAAAGGGCTCCACCTCCGCGGGCCCCCTGACCGCCTCGCCGGCCTGCAGCACAAAGGGCTCCACCTCCGCGGGCCCCCTGACCACCTCGTCGGCCTGCAGCACAAAGGGCTCCACCTCCGCGGGTCCCCTGACCGCCTCGCCGGGCTGCAGCACAAAGGGCTCCACCTCCGCGGGCCCCCTGACCACCTCGTCGGCCTGCAGCACAAAGGGCTCCACCTCCGCGGGCCCCCTGACCGCCTCGCCGGGCTGCAGCACAAAGGGCTCCACCTCCGCGGGCCCCCTGACCGCCTCTCCGGCCTGCAGCACAAAGGGCTCAACCTCCGCGGGCCCCCTGACCGCCTCGCCGGCCTGCAGCACAAAGGGCTCAACCTCCGCGGGCCCCCTGACCGCCTCGTCGGCCTGCAGCAGAAAGGTCTCCACCTCCGCGTGCCCCCTGACCGCCTCGGCGGCCTGCAGCACAAAGGGCTCCATCCCTGTGCCCCCTGACCGCCTCGTCGTCCTGCAGCACAAAGGGCTCCACCTCCGCGGGCCCCCTGACCGCCTTGTCGGCCTGCAGCACAAAGGGCTCCACCTCCGCGGGCCCCCTGACCGCCTCGTCGGCCTGCAGCACAAAGTGCTCCACCTCCGCGGGTCCGCTGACCGCCTCGACGACCTGCAGCACAAAGGGCTCCACCTCCGTGGGCCCCCTGACCGCCTTGTTGGCCTGCAGCGCAAAGGGCTCCACCTCCGCGGGCCCCCTGAACACCTCGTCGGCCTGCAGCACAAAGGGCTCCACCTCCGCGGGACCCCTGACCACCTCGCCAGCCTGCAGCACAAAGGGCTCAACCTCCGCGGGCCCCCTGACCGCCTTGTTGGCCTGCAGCACAAAGGGCTCCACCTCCGCGGGCCCCCTGACCGCCTCGCCGGCCTGCAGCACAAAGGGCTCCACCTCCGCGGGACCCCTGACCACCTCGCCAGCCTGCAGCACAAAGGGCTCCACCTCAACGGGCCCCCTGACCGCCTCGCCGAGCTGCAGCACAAAGGGCTCCACCTCCGCGGGCCCCCTGAACGCCTCGTCGGCCTGCAGCACAAAGGGCTCCACCTCCGCAGGCCCCCTGACCGCCTCGGCGGCCTGCAGCACAAAGGGCTCTCTCCCTGTGCCTCTTGACCGCCTCGTCGGCCTGCAGCGCAAAGGGCACCACCTCCGTGTGCTCCCCTGACCACCTCGTCGGCCTGCAGCACAAGGGGGTCCACCTCCGCGGGCCCCCTGACCGCCTCGTCGTCCTGCAGCACAAAGGGCTCCACCTCCGCGGGCCCCCTGACCGCCTCGCCGGCCTGCAGCACAGAGGGCTCCACCTCCGCGGCCCCCTGACCTGCCTTGTCGGCCTGCAGCACAAAGTGCTCCACCTCCGCGGGTCCGCTGACCGCCTCGTCGACCTGCAGCACAAAGGGCTCCACCTCTGTGGGCCCCCTGACCGCCTTGTTGGCCTGCAGCGCAAAGGGCTCCACCTCCGCGGGCCCCCTGACCGCCTCGTCGGCCTGAAGCACAAAGGGCTCCACCTCCGCGGGCCCCCTGACCGCCGCGTCGGCCTGCAGCACAAAGGGCTCCACCTCCGCGGGCCCCCTGACCGCCGCGTCGGCCTGCAGCACAAAGGGCTCCACCTCCGCGGGCCCCCTGACCGCCTCGTCGGCCTGCAGCACAAAGAGCTCCACCTCCGCGGGCCCTCTGACCGCCTCGTCGGCCTGCAGCACAAGGGGCTCCACCTCTGCGGGCCCCCTGACCGCCTCGCCGGCCTGCAGCACAAAGGGCTCCACCTCCGCGGGCCCCCTGAACACCTCGTCGGCCTGCAGCACAAAGCGCTCCACCTCCGCGGGCCCCCTGACCGCCTCGTCGGCCTGCAGCACAAAGGGCTCCACCTCCGCGGGCCCCCTGACCGCTCGCCAGCCTGCACCACAAAGGGCTCCACCTCCGCGGGTCCGCTGACCGCCTCGTCGACCTGCAGCACAAAGGGCTCCACCTCTGTGGGCCCCCTGACCGCCTTGTTGGCCTGCAGCGCAAAGGGCTCCACCTCCGCGGGTCCCCTGACCGCCTCGTCGGCCTGCAGCACAAAGGGCTCCACCTCCGCGGGCCCCCTGACCGCTCGCCAGCCTGCACCACAAAGGGCTCCACCTCCGCGGGCCCCCTGACCACCTCGCCAGCCTGCAGCACAAAGGGCTCAACCTCCGCGGGCCCCCTGACCGCCTTGTTGGCCTGCAGCACAAAGGGCTCCACCTCCGCGGGCCCCCTGACCGCCTCGCCGGCCTGCAGCACAAAGGGCTCCACCTCCGCGGGCCCCCTGAACGCCTCGTCGGCCTGCAGCACAAAGGGCTCCACCTCCGCGGGCCCCCTGACCGCCTTGTCGGCCTGCAGCACAAAGGGCTCCACCTCCTCGGGCCCCCTGACCGCCTTGTTGGCCTGCAGCACAAAGGGCTCCACCTCCGCGGGCCCCCTGACCACCTCGCCGATCTGCAGCACAAAGTGCTCCACCTCCGCGGGCCCCCTGACCGCCTCGTCGGCCTGCAGCACAAAGGGCTCCACCTCCGCAGGCCCCCTGACCGCCTCGTCAGCCTGCAGCACAAAGGGCTCCACCTCCGCGGGCCCCCTGACCGCCTCGCCGGGCTGCAGCACAAAGGGCTCCACCTCCGCGGGCCCCCTGACCGCCTCGTCAGCCTGCAGCACAAAGGGCTCCACCTCCGCGGGCCCCCTGAACGCCTCGTCGGCCTGCAGCACAAAGGGCTCCACCTCCGCGGGCCCCCTGACCGCCTCGTCGGCCTGCAGCACAAAGGGCTCCACCTACGCGGGCCCCCTGACCGCCTCGCAGGGCTGCAGCACAAAGGGCTCCACCTCCGCGGGCCCCCTGACCGCCTCGCCGAGCTGCAGCACAAAGGGCTCCACCTCCGCGGGCCCCCTGAACGCCTCGTCGGCCTGCAGCACAAAGGGCTCCACCTCCGCAGGCCCCCTGACCGCCTCGGCGGCCTGCAGCACAAAGGGCTCCATCCCTGTGCCTCTTGACCGCCTCGTCGGCCTGCAGCGCAAAGGGCACCACCTCCGTGTGCTCCCCTGACCGCCTCGTCGGCCTGCAGCACAAGGGGGTCCACCTCCGCGGGCCCCCTGACCGCCTCGTCGTCCTGCAGCACAAAGGGCTCCACCTCCGCGGGCCCCCTGACCGCCTTGTCGGCCTGCAGCACAAAGGGCTCCACCTTCGCGGGCCCCCTGACCGCCTCGCCGGCCTGCAGCACAGAGGGCTCCACCTCCGCGGGCCCCCTGACCGCCTCGTCGACCTGCAGCACAAAGGGCTCCACCTCCGTGGGCCCCCTGACCGCCTAGTTGGCCTGCAGCGCAAAGGGCTCCACCTCCGCGGGCCCCCTGACCGCCTCGTCGGCCTGAAGCACAAAGGGCTCCACCTCCGCGGGCCCCCTGACCGCCGCGTCGGCCTGCAGCACAAAGGGCTCCACCTCCGCGGGCCCCCTGACCGCCTCGTCGGCCTGCAGCACAAAGAGCTCCACCTCCGCGGGCCCTCTGACCGCCTCGTCAGCCTGCAGCACAAGGGGCTCCACCTCCGCGGGCCCCCTGACCGCCTCGCCGGCCTGCAGCACAAAGGGCTCCACCTCCGCGGGCCCCCTGACCGCCTTGTTGGCCTGCAGCGCAAAGGGCTCCACCTCCGCGGGTCCCCTGACCGCCTCGTCGGCCTGCAGCACAAAGGGCTCCACCTCCGCGGGCCCCCTCACCGCTCGCCAGCCTGCACCACAAAGGGCTCCACCTCCGCGGGCCCCCTGACCGCCTCGCCGGCCTGCAGCACAAAGGGCTCCACCTCCGCGGGCCCCCTGAACACCTCGTCGGCCTGCGGCACAAAGGGCTCCACCTCCGCGGGCCCCCTGACCACCTCGCCGGCCTGCAGCACAAAGGGCTCCACCTCCGCGGGCCCCCTGACCGCCTCGTCGGCCTGCAGCACAAAGGGCTCCACCTCCGCGGGCCCCCTGACCGCCTCGCCGGGCTGCAGCACAAAGGGCTCCACCTCCGCGGGCCCCCTGACCGCCTCTCCGGCCTGCAGCACAAAGGGCTCCAACTCCGCGGGCCCCCTGACCGCCTCGCCGGCCTGCAGCACAAAGGGCTCAACCTCCGCGGGCCCCCTGACCGCCTCGTCGGCCTGCAGCAGAAAGGTCTCCACCTCCGCGTGCCCCCTGACCGCCTCGTCGGCCTGCAGCACAAAGGGCTCCACCTCCGAAGGCCTCCTGACCGCTTCGTCGGCCTGCAGCACAAAGGGCTCCACCTCCGCGGGCCCCCTGACCGCCTCGTCGGCCTGCAACACAAAGGGCTCCACCTCCACGGGCCCCCTGACCACCTCGCCGGCCTGCAGCACAAAGGGCTCCACCTCCACGGGCCCCCTGACCCCCTCGTTGGCCTGCAACACAAAGGGCTCCACCTCCGTGTGCTCCCTTGACCGCCTCGCCGGCCTGCAGCACAAGGGGCACCATCTCCGTGGGCCCCCTGACCGCCTCGCCGGCCTGCAGCACAAAGGGCTCAACCTCCGCGGGCCCCCTGACCGCCTCGTCGGCCTGCAGCACAAAAAGCTCCACCTCCACGGGCCCCCAGACCACCTCATCAGCCTGCAGCACAAAGGGCTCCACCTCTGCGGGCCCCCTGACCGCCTTGTCGGCCTGCAGCACAAAGGGCTCCACCTCCGTGGGCCCCCTGACGGCCTCGCCGGCCATCAGCACAAAGGGCTCCACCTCTGCGGGCCCCCTGACCGCCTTGTCGGCCTGCAGCACAAAGGGCTCCACCTCCGTGGGCCCCCTGACGGCCTCGCCGGCCATCAGCACAAAGGGCTCCACCTCTGCGGGCCCCCTGACCGCCGCGTCGGCCTGCAGCGCAAAGGGCTCCACCTCCGCGGGCCCCCTGACCGCCTTGTTGGCCTGCAGCGCAAAGGGCTCCACCTCCGCGGGCCCCCTGACCGCCTTGTCGGCCTGCAGCGCAAAGGGCTCCACCTCCTCGGGCCCCCTGACCGCCTTGTTGGCCTGCAGCGCAAAGGGCTCCACCTCAGCGGGCCCCCTGACCGCCTCGTCGGCCTGAAGCGCAAAGGGCTCCACCTCCGCGGGCCCCCTGACCGCCACGTCGGCCTGCAGCACAAAGGGCTCCACCTCCGCGGGCCCCCTGACCACCTCGTCGGCCTGCAGCACAAAGGGCTCCACCTCCGCGGGCCCCCTGACCGCCTCGTCGGCCTGCAGCGCAAAAGGGCTCCACTTCCGTGGGCCCCCTGACCGCCTCATCGGCCTGCAGCACAAAGGGCTCCACCTCTGCGGGCCCCCTGACCGCCTCGTCGGCCTGCAGCACAAAGGGCTCGACCTCCACGGGCCCCCTGACCGCCTCGTTGGCCTGCAGCACAAAGGGCTCGACCTCCGCGGGCCCCCTGACCGCCTCGCCGGGCTGCAGCACAAAGGGCTCCACCTCCGCGGGCCCCCTGACCGCCTCGCCGGGCTGCAGCACAAAGGGCTCCACCTCCGCGGGCCCCCTGACCGCCTCGCCGGCCTGCAGCACAAAGGGCTCCACCTCCGCGGGCCCCCTGACCGCCTCGCCAGCCTGCACCACAAAGGGCTCCACCTCCGCGGGCCCCCTGACCGCCTCGCCGGCCTGCAGCACAAAGGGCTCCACCTCCGCGGGCCCCCTGACCGCCTCGTCGGCCTGCAGCACAAAGCGCTCCACCTCCGCGGGCCCCCTGACCGCCTCGTCGGCCTGCAGCACAAAAAGCTCCACCTCCACGGGCCCCCTGACCCCCTCGCCGGCCTGCAGCACAAAGGGCTCCACCTCCGCGGGCCCCCTGACCACCTCATCAGCCTGCAGCACAAAGGGCTCCACCTCCGCGGGCCCCCTGACCGCCTCGCCGGCCTGCAGCACAAAGGGCTCCACCTCCGCGGGCCCCCTGACCGCCTCGTCGGCCTGCAGCACAAAGCGCTCCACCTCCGCGGGCCCCCTGACCGCCTCGTCGGCCTGCAGCACAAAAAGCTCCACCTCCACGGGCCCCCTGACCCCCTCGCCGGCCTGCAGCACAAAGGGCTCCACCTCCGCGGGCCCCCTGACCACCTCATCAGCCTGCAGCACAAAGGGCTCCACCTCTGCGGGCCCCCTGACCGCCTTGTCGGCCTGCAGCACAAAGGGCTCCACCTCTGTGGGCCCCCTGACCGCCGCGTCGGCCTGCAGCGCAAAGGGCTCAACCTCCGCGGGCCCCCTGACCGCCTCGTTGGCCTGCAACACAAAGGGCTCCACCTCCGTGTGCTCCCTTGACCGCCTCGCCGGCCATCAGCACAAAGGGCTCCACCTCCGCGGGCCCCCTGACCGCCTCGTCGGCCTGAAGCGCAAAGGGCTCCACCTCCGCGGGCCCCCTGACCACCTCGCCGGCCTGCAGCACAAAGGGCTCCACCTCCGCTGACCTCCTCGTCGGCCTGCAGCACAAAGGGCTCCACCTCCGCGGGCCCCCTGACCGCCTCGTCGGCCTGAAGCGCAAAGGGCTCCACCTCCGCGGGCCCCCTGACCGCCTCGCCGGCCTGCAGCACAAAGGGCTCCACCTCCGCGGGCCCCCTGACCGCCTCGTCGGCCTGCAGCACAAAGGGATCCTGGTCCGCGGGCCCCCTGACCGCCTCGACGGCCTGCAGCACAAAAGGCTCCACCTCTGCGGGCCCCCTGACCACCTCGACGGCCTGCAGCACAAAAGGCTCCACCTCTGCGGGCCCCCTGACCGCCTCGTCGGCCTGCAGCACAAAGGGCTCGACCTCCGCGGGCCCCCTGACCGCCTCGCCGGGCTGCAGCACAAAGGGCTCCACCTCCGCGGGCCCCCTGACCGCCTCGACGGCCTGCAGCACAAAGGGCTCCACCTCCGCGGGCCCCCTGAACGCCTCGTCGGCCTGTAGCACAAAGGGCTCAACCTCCGCGGGCCCCCTGACCGCCTGGTTGGCCTGCAGCACAAAGGGCTCCACCTCCTCGGGCCCCCTGACCGCCTCGCAGGGCTGCAGCACAAAGGGCTCCACCTCCGCGGGCCCCCTGACCGCCTCGCCGGGCTGCAGCACAAAGGGCTCCACCTCCGCGGGCCCCCTGACCGTTTTGTCGGCCTGCAGCGCAAAGGGCTGCACCTCCGTGGGCCCCCTGACCGCCTCGTCGGCCTGCAGCACAAAGGGCTCCACCTCCGCGGGCCCCTTGACCGCCTCGCCGGCCTGCAGCACAAAGGGCTCCACCTCCGCGGGCCCCTTGACCGCCTCGTCGGCCTGCAGCACAAAGGGCTCCACATCCGCGGGCCCCCTGACCGCCTCACCGGGCTGCAGCACAAAGGGCTCCACCTCCGCGGGCCCCCTGACCGCCTCGCCGGGCTGCAGCACAAAGGGCTCCACCTCCGCGGGCCCCCTGACCGCCTCGTCGGCCTGCAGCACAAAGGGCTCCACCTCCGCGGGCCCCCTGACCGCCTCGCCGGCCTGCAGCACAAAGGGCTCCACCTCCGCGGGCCCCCTGACCGCCTCGTCGGCCTGCAGCACAAAGCGCTCCACCTCCGCGGGCCCCCTGACCGCCTCGTCGGCCTGCAGCACAAAGCGCTCCACCTCCACGGGCCCCCTGACCCCCTCGCCGGCCTGCAGCACAAAGGGCTCCACCTCTGCGGGCCCCCTGACCGCCTCGTCGGCCTGCAGCACAAAGGGCTCAACCTTCTCGGGCCCCCTGACCGCCTTGTCGGCCTGCAGCACAAAGGGCTCCACCTCCGTGGGCCCCCTGACGGCCTCGCCGGCCATCAGCACAAAGGGCTCCACCTCTGCGGGCCCCCTGACCGCCGCGTCGGCCTGCAGCGCAAAGGGCTCCACCTCCGCGGGCCCCCTGACCGCCTTGTCGGCCTGCAGCACAAAGGGCTCCACCTCCGTGGGCCCCCTGACGGCCTCGCCGGCCATCAGCACAAAGGGCTCCACCTCTGCGGGCCCCCTGACCGCCGCGTCGGCCTGCAGCGCAAAGGGCTCCACCTCTGCGGGCCCCCTGACCGCCGCGTCGGCCTGCAGCGCAAAGGGCTCCACCTCCGCGGGCCCCCTGACCGCCTTGTCGGCCTGCAGCACAAAGGGCTCCACCTCCGTGGGCCCCCTGACGGCCTCGCCGGCCATCAGCACAAAGGGCTCCACCTCTGCGGGCCCCCTGACCGCCTCGTCGGCCTGAAGCACAAAGGGCTCCACCTCCGCTGGCCCCCTGACCCCCTCGTTGGCCTGCAACACAAAGGGCACCATCTCCGTGGGCCCCCTGACCACCTCGCCGGCCTGCAGCACAAAGGGCTCAACCTCCGCGGGCCCCCTGACCGCCTCGTCGGCCTGCAGCACAAAGGGCTCCACCTCCACGGGCCCCCTGACCCCCTCGCCGGCCTGCAGCACAAAGGGCTCCACCTCCGCGGGCCCCCTGACCGCCTCGTCGGCCTGCAGCACAAAGGGCTCAACCTTCTCGGGCCCCCTGACCGCCGCGTCGGCCTGCAGCGCAAAGGGCTCCACCTCCGCGGGCCCCCTGACCGCCTTGTTGGCCTGCAGCGCAAAGGGCTCCACCTCCGCGGGCCCCCTGACCGCCTTGTCGGCCTGCAGCGCAAAGGGCTCCACCTCCGCGGGCCCCCTGACCGCCTTGTTGGCCTGCAGTGCAAAGGGCTCCACCTCAGCGGGTCCCCTGACCGCCTCGTCGGCCTGAAGCGCAAAGGGCTCCACCTCCGCGGGCCCCCTGACCGCCGCGTCGGCCTGCAGCACAAAGGGCTCCACCTCCGCGGGCCCCCTGACCGCCTCGCCAGCCTGCACCACAAAGGGCTCCACCTCCGCGGGCCCCCTGACCGCCTCGCCGGCCTGCAGCACAAAGGGCTCCACCTCCGCGTGCCCCCTGACCGCCTCATCGGCCTGCAGCACAAAGGGCTCCTGGTCCGCGGGCCCCCTGACCACCTCGACGGCCTGCAGCACAAAAGGCTCCACCTCTGCGGGCCCCCTGACCGCCTCGCAGGGCTGCAGCACAAAGGGCTCCACCTCCGCGGGCCCCCTGACCGCCTCGCCGGGCTGCAGCACAAAGGGCTCCACCTCCGCGGGCCCCCTGACCGCCTCGCCGGGCTGCAGCACAAAGGGCTCCACCTCCGCGGGCCCCCTGACCGCCTCGTCGGCCTGCAGCACAAAGGGCTCCACCTCCGCGGGCCCCCTGAACGCCTCGTCGGCCTGTAGCACAAAGGGCTCAACCTCCGCGGGCCCCCTGACCGCCTTGTTGGCCTGCAGCACAAAGGGCTCCACCTCCTCGGGCCCCCTGACCGCCTCGCAGGGCTGCAGCACAAAGGGCTCCACCTCCGCGGGCCCCCTGACCACCTCGCCGAGCTGCAGCACAAAGTGCTCCACCTCCGCGGGCCCCCTGAACGCCTCGTCGGCCTGCAGCACAAAGGGCTCCACCTCCGCGGGCCCCCTGACCGCCTCGCCGGGCTGCAGCACAAAGGGCTCCACCTCCGCGGGCCCCCTGACCGCCTCGCCAGCCTGCACCACAAAGGGCTCCACCTCCGCGGGCCCCCTGACCACCTCGCCGGCCTGCAGCACAAAGGGCTCCACCTCCGCGGGCCCCCTGACCGCCTCGTCGGCCTGCAGCGCAAAAGGTTCCACCTCTGTGGGCCCCCTGACCGCCTTGTTGGCCTGCAGCGCAAAGGGCTCCACCTCTGTGGGCCCCCTGACCGCCTTGCCGGCCTGCAGCACAAAGGGCTCAACCTCCGCGGGCCCCGTGACCGCCTCGTCGGCCTGCAGCACAAAGGGCTCCACCTCTGCGGGCCCCCTGACCGCCTCGCCGGGCTGCAGCACAAAGGGCTCCACCTCCGCGGGCCCCTTGACCGCCTCGCCGGCCTGCAGCACAAAGGGCTCCACCTCCGCGGGCCCCCTGACCGCCTCGCCGGCCTGCAGCACAAAGGGCTCCACCTCCGCGGGCCCCCTGAACGCCTCGTCGGCCTGCAGCACAAAGGGCTCCACCTCCGCAGGCCCCCTGACCGCCTCGTCGGCCTGCAGCACAAAGGGCTTGACCTCCGCGGGCCCCCTGACCGCCTCGTTGGCCTGCAGCACAAAGGGCTCCACCTCCGCGGGCCCCCTGACCGCCTCGCCGGGCTGCAGCACAAAGGGCTCCACCTCCGCGGGCCCCCTGACCGCCTCGTCGGCCTGCAGCGCAAAAGGGCTCCACTTCCGTGGGCCCCCTGACCGCCTCATCGGCCTGCAGCACAAAGGGATCCTGGTCCGCGGGCCCCCTGACCACCTCGACGGCCTGCAGCACAAAAGGCTCCACCTCTGCGGGCCCCCTGACCGCCTCGTCGGCCTGCAGCACAAAGGGCTCGACCTCCGCGGGCCCCCTGACCGCCTCGTTGGCCTGCAGCACAAAGGGCTCCACCTCCGCGGGCCCCCTGACCGCCTTGCCGGGCTGCAGCACAAAGGGCTCCACCTCCGCGGGCCCCCTGACCGCCTCGCCGGGCTGCAGCACAAACGGCTCCACCTCCGTGGGCCCCCTGACCGCCTCGTCGGCCTGCAGCACAAAGGGCTCCACCTCCGCGGGCCCCCTCACCGCCTTGTAGGCCTGCAGCACAAAGGGCTCCACCTCCGCGGGCCCCCTCACCGCCTTGTAGGCCTGCAGCACAAAGGGCTCCACCTCCGCGGGCCCCCTGACCGCCTCGCCGGGCTGCAGCACAAGGGGCTCCACCTCCGCGGGCCCCCTGAACACCTCGTCGGCCTGCAGCACAAAGGGCTCCACCTCCGCAGGCCCCCTGACCGCCTCGTCGGCCTGCAGCACAAAGGGCTCCACCTCCGCGGGCCCCCTGACCGCCTCGTCAGCCTGCAGCACAAAGGGCTCCACCTCCGCGGGCCCCCTGACCGCCTCGCCGGGCTGCAGCACAAAGGGCTCCACCTCCGCGGGCCCCCTGAACGCCTCGTCGGCCTGCAGCACAAAGGGCTCCACCTCTGCGGGCCCCCTGACCGCCTCGTCAGCCTGCAGCACAAAGGGCTCCACCTCCGCGGGCCCCCTGAACGCCTCGTCGGCCTGCAGCACAAAGGGCTCCACCTCCGCAGGCCCCCTGACCGCCTCGCCGGGCTGCAGCACAAAGGGCTCCACCTCCGCGGGCCCCCTGACCGCCTTGCCGGCCTGCAGCACAAAGGGCTCAACCTCCGCGGGCCCCGTGACCGCCTCGCCGGCCTGCACCACAAAGGGCTCCACCTCTGCGGGCCCCCTGAACGCCTCGTCGGCCTGCAGCACAAAGGGCTCCACCTCCGCAGGCCCCCTGACCGCCTCGTCGGCCTGCAGCACAAAGGTCTCCACCTCCGCGGGCCCCCTGACCGCCTCGTCGGCCTGCAGCACAAAGGGCTCCACCTCCGCGGGCCCCCTGACCGCCTCGCCGGGCTGCAGCACAAAGGGCTCCACCTCCGCGGGCCCCCTGAACGCCTCGCCGGCCTGCAGCACAAAGGGCTCCACCTCCGCGGGCCCCTTGACCGCCTCGCCAGCGTGCAGCACAAAGGGCTCAACCTCCGCGGGCCCCCTGACCGCCTCGTCGTCCTGCAGCACAAAGGGCTCCACCTCCGCGGGCCCCCTGAACGCCTCGTCGGCCTGCAGCACAAAGGGCTCCACCTCCGCAGGCCCCCTCACCGCCTCGCCGGCCTGCACCACAAAGGGCTCCACCTCTGCGGGCCCCCTGACCGCCTCGCCGGGCTGCAGCACAAAGGGCTCCACCTCTGCGGGCCCCCTGACCGCCTCGCCGGGCTGCAGCACAAAGGGCTCCACCTCCGCGGGCCCCCTGACCGCCTCGTCGGCCTGCAGCACAAAGGTCTCCACCTCCGCGGGCCCCCTGACCGCCTCGTCGGCCTGCAGCGCAAAGGGCTCCACCTCCGTGGGCCCCCTGACCGCCTCGTCAGCCTGCAGCACAAAGGGCTCCACCTCCGCGGGCCCCCTGACCGCCTCGCCGGGCTGCAGCACAAAGGGCTCCACCTCCGCGGGCCCCCTGACCGACTCTCCGGCCTGCAGCACAAAGGGCTACACCTCCGTGGCCCCCTGACTGCCTCGTCGGCCTGCAGCAGAAAGGGCTCCACCTCCGCGGGACCCCTGACCGCCTCGTCGGCCTGCAGCACAAAGAGCTCCACCTCCGCGAGCCCCCTGACCGCCTCGTCGGCCTGCAGCACAAAGGGCTCCACCTCCGCGGGACCCCTGACCGCCTCGCCGGCCTGCAGCACAAAGGGCTCCACCTCCGCGGGCCCCCTGACCGCCTCGACAGCCTGCACCACAAAGGGCTCCACCTCCGCGGGCCCCCTGAACGCCTCGCCGGCCTGCAGCACAAAGGGCTCCACCTCCGCGGGCCCCCTGACCGCCTCGCCGGCCTGCACCACAAAGGGATCCTGGTCCGCGGGCCCCCTGACCGCCTCGCCGGCCTGCAGCACAAAGGGCTCCACCTCCGCGGGCCCCCTGACCGCCACGGCCGGCCTGCAGCACAAAGGGCTCAACCTCCGCGGGCCCCCTGACCGCCTTGTTGGCCTGCAGCACAAAGGGCTCCACCTCCGCGGGCCCCCTGACCGCCTCGACAGCCTGCAGCACAAAGGGCTCCACCTCCGCGGGCCCCCTGACCGCCTCGACAGCCTGCAGCACAAAGGGCTCCACCTCCGCGGGCCCCCTGACCGCTTCGCCGGCCTGCAGCACAAAGGGCTCCACCTCCGCGGGCCCCCTGACCGCCTCGTCGGCCTGCAGCACAAAGGTCTCCACCTCCGCGGGCCCCCTGACCGCCTCGTCGGCCTGCAGCACAAAGGGCTCCACCTCCGCGGGCCCCCTGACCGCCTCGTCAGCCTGCAGCACAAAGGGCTCCACCTCCGCGGGCCCCCTGACCGCCTCGCCGGGCTGCAGCACAAAGGGCTCCACCTCCGCGGGCCCCCTGACCGCCTCGTCGGCCTGCAGCAGAAAGGGCTCCACCTCCGCGGGCCCCCTGACCGCCTCGTCGGCCTGCAGAAAGAAGGACTCAACCTCTGCGGGCCCCCTGACCGCCTCGTCGGCCTGCAGCACAAAGGGCTCCACCTCCGCTGGCCCCCTGACCCCCTCGTCGGCCTGCAGCACAAAGGGCTCCACCTCCGTGTGCTCCCTTGACCGCCTCGCCGGCCTGCAGCACAAAGGGCTCCACCTCCGCGGGCCCCCTGACCGCCTCGTCGGCCTGCAGAACAAAGGGCTCCACCTCCGCGGGCCCCCTGACCGCCTTGTTGGCCTGCACCACAAAGGGCTCCACCTCCGCGGGCCCCCTGACCGCCTCGCCGGCCTGCGGCACAAAGAGCTTCACCTCCGCGGGCCCCCTGACCGCCTTGTTGGCCGGCAGCGCAAAGGGCTCCACCTCCGCGGGCCCCCTGACCGCCTCGTTGGCCTGAAGCACAAAGGGCTCCACCACCGCGGGCCCTCTGACCGCCGCGTCGGCCTGCAGCACAAAGGGCTCCACCTCCGCGTGCCCCCTGACCGCCTCGTTGGCCTGCAGCACAAAGGGCTCCACCTCCACGGGCCCCCTGACCGCCTCGCCGGCCTGCAGCACAAAGGGCTCCACCTCCACGGGCCCCCTGACCGCCTCGCCGGCCTGCACCAAAAAGGGCTCCACCTCCGCGGGCCCCCTGACCGCCTCAACGGCCTGCAGCACAAAGGGCTCCACCTCCACGGGCCCCCTGACCGCCTTGTTGGCCTGCAGCGCAAAGGGCTCCACCTCCACGGGCCCCCTGACCGCCTTGTTGGCCTGCAGCGCAAAGGGCTCCACCTCCACGGGCCCCCTGACCGCCTTGTTGGCCTGCAGCGCAAAGGGCTCCACCTCCACGGGCCCCCTGACCGCCTCGCCGGCCTGCAGCACAAAGGGCTCAACCTCCGAGGGCCTCCTGACCGCCTCGTCGTCCTGCAGCACAAAGAGCTCCACCTCCGCGGGCCCCCTGACCGCCTCATCGGCCTGAAGCACAAAGGGCTCCACCTCCGCGGGCCCCCTGACCGCCTCGTCGTCCTGCAGCGCAAAGGGCTCCACCTCCGCGGGCCCCCTGACCGCCTAGCCGGCCTGCAGCACAAAGGGCTCAACCTCCGCGGGCCCCCTGACCGCCTCGCCGCGCTGCAGCACAAAGGGCTCAACCTCCGTGGGCCCCCTGAACGCGTCGCCGCGCTGCAGCACAAAGGGCTCAACCTCTGCGGGCCCCCTGACCGCCTCGTTGGCCTGTAGCACAAAGGGCTACACCTCTGCGGGCCCCCTGACCGCCTCGCCGGCCTGCAGCACAAAGGGCTCCACCTCCGCGGGCCCCCTGAACGCGTCGCCGCGCTGCAGCACAAAGGGCTCCACCTCCGCGGGCCCCCTGACCGCCTCGCCGGCCTGCAGCACAAAGGGCTCCACCTCCGCGGGCCCCCTGACCGCCTCGTCGGCCTGCAGCACAAAGGGCTCCACCTCCGCGGGCCCCCTGACCGCCTCGTCGGCCTGCAGCACAAAGGGCTCCACCTCCGCGGGCCCCCTGACCGCCTCGTCGTCCTGCAGCGCAAAGGGCTCCACCTCCGCGGGCCCCCTGACCGCCTAGCCGGCCTGCAGCACAAAGGGCTCAACCTCCGCGGGCCCCCTGACCGCCTCGCCGCGCTGCAGCACAAAGGGCTCAACCTCCGTGGGCCCCCTGAACGCGTCGCCGCGCTGCAGCACAAAGGGCTCAACCTCTGCGGGCCCCCTGACCGCCTCGTTGGCCTGTAGCACAAAGGGCTACACCTCTGCGGGCCCCCTGAACGCGTCGCCGCGCTGCAGCACAAAGGGCTCCACCTCCGCGGGCCCCCTGACCGCCTCGTCGGCCTGCAGCACAAAGGGCTTCACCTCCGCGGGCCCCCTGACCGCCTCGCCGGCCTGCAGCACAAAGGGCTCGACCTCCGCGGGCCCCCTGACCGCCTCTTTGGCCTGTAGCACAAAGGGCTCCACCTCCGCGGGCCCCCTGACCGCCTCGCCGGCCTGCAGCACAAAGGGCTCCACCTCCGCGGGCCCCCTGACCGCCTCGCCAGCGTGCAGCACAAAGGGCTCAACCTCCGCGGGCCCCCTGACCGCCTCGCCGCGCTGCAGCACAAAGGGCTCAACCTCCGTGGGCCCCCTGAACGCGTCGCCGCGCTGCAGCACAAAGGGCTCAACCTCCGTGGGCCCCCTGACCGCCTTGTTGGCCTGTAGCACAAAGGGCTCCACCTCCGCGGGCCCCCTGACCGCCTCGTCGGCCTGCAGCACAAAGGGCTCCACCTCCGCGGGCCCCCTGACCGCCTCGTCGGCCTGCAGCACAAAGGGCTCCACCTCCGCGGGCCCCCTGACCGCCTCGTCGGCCTGCAGCACAAAGGGCTCCACCTCCGCGGGCCCCCTGATCGCCTCGTCGGCCTGCAGCACAAAGGGCTACACCTCCGCAGGCCCCCTGACCGCCTCATCGGCCTGCAGCACAAAGGGCTCCACCTCCGCGGGCCCCCTGACCGCCTCGTCGGCCTGCAGCACAAAGGGCTCCACCTCCGCGGGCCCCCTGACCGCCGCGTCGGCCTGCAGCACAAAGGGCTCCACATCCGCGGGCCCCCTGACCGCCGCGTCGGCCTGCAGCACAAAGGGCTCCACCTCCGCGGGCCCCCTGATCGCCTCAACGGCCTGCAGCACAAAGGGCTCCACCTCCGCGGGCCCCCTGACCGCCTTGTTGGCCTGCAGCGCAAAGGGCTCCACCTCCGCGGGCCCCCTGACCGCCTTGTTGGCCTACAGCACAAAGGGCTCCACCTCCGCGGGCCCCCTGACCGCCTCGCCGGCCTGCAGCACAAAGAGCTCGACCTCCGCGGGCCCCCTGACCGCCTCGTTGGCCTGCAGCACAAAGGGCTCGACCTCCGCGGGCCCCCTGACCGCCTTGTTGGCCTGCAGCGCAAAGGGCTCCACCTCCGCGGGCCCCCTGACCGCCTCATCGGCCTGAAGCACAAAGGGCTCCACCTCTGCGGGCCCCCTGAC
Source organism: Ascaphus truei (assembly GCF_040206685.1). Taxonomy (NCBI): domain Eukaryota; kingdom Metazoa; phylum Chordata; class Amphibia; order Anura; family Ascaphidae; genus Ascaphus; species Ascaphus truei. Next base: position 236,558,151 of record NC_134485.1, on the reverse strand, counting down.
CGCCTCGTTGGCCTGTAGCACAAAGGGCTACACCTCTGCGGGCCCCCTGACCGCCTCGCCGGCCTGCAGCACAAAGGGCTCCACCTCCGCGGGACCCATGACCGCCTCGCCGGCATGCAGCACAAAGGGCTCCACCTCCGCGGGCCCCCTGACCGCCTCGCCGGGCTGCAGCACAAAGGGCTCCACCTCCGTGGGCCCCCTGACCGCCTCGCCGGCCTGCAGCACAAAGGGCTCCACCTCCGCGGGCCCCCTGACCGCCTCGTCGGCCTGCAGCACAAAGGGCTCCACCTCCGCGGGCCCCCTGACCGCCTCGTCGGCCTGAAGCACAAAGGGCTCCACCTCCGCGGGCCCCCTGATCGCCTCAACGGCCTGCAGCACCAAGGGCTCCACCTCCGCGGGCCCCGTGACCGCCTCGCAGGCCTGCACCACAAAGGGCTCCACCTCCGCGGGCCCCCTGACCGCCTCGCCGGCCTGCAGCACAAAGGGCTCGACCTCCGCGGGCCCCCTGACCACCTCGTCGGCCTGCAGCACAAAAGGCTCCACCTCCGCGGGCCCCCTGACCGCCTCGCCGGCCTGCAGCACAAAGGGCTCAACCTCCGCGGGCCCCCTGACCGCCTCGTCGTCCTGCAGCACAAAGGGCTCCACCTCCGCGGGCCCCCTGACCGCCTTGTTGGCCTGTAGCACAAAGGGCTCCACCTCCGCGGGCCCCCTGAACGCCTCGCCGGCCTGCAGCACAAAGGGCTCCACCTCTGCGGGCCCCCTGACCACCTCGTCGGCCTGCAGCACAAAGGGCTCCACCTCCGCGGGCCCCCTGACCGCCTCGCCAGCGTGCAGCACAAAGGGCTCCACCTCCGCGGGCCCCCTGACCGCCTCGCCGGGCTGCAGCACAAAGGGCTCCACCTCCGCGGGCCCCCTGACCGCCTCGCCGGCCTGCAGCACAAAGGGCTCCACCTCCGCGGGCCCCCTGACCGCCTCGCCGGGCTGCAGCACAAAGGGCTCCACCTCCGCGGGCCCCCTGAACGCCTCGTCGGCCTGCAGCACAAAGGGCTCCACCTCCTCAGGCCTCCTGACCGCCTCGTCGGCCTGCAGCACAAAGGGCTCCACCTCCGCGGGCACCCTGACCGCCTCGTCGTCCAGCAGCACAAAGGGCTCCACCTCCGCGGGCCCCCTGACCGCCTCGTCGTCCTGCAGCACAAAGGGCTCCACCTCCGCGGGCCCCCTGAACGCCTCGTCGGCCTGCAGCACAAAGGGCTCCACCTCCGTGGGCCCCCTGACCACCTCGTCGGCCTGCAGCACAAAGGGCTCCACCTCCGCGGGCCCCCTGACCACCTCATCGGCCTGCAGCACAAAGGGTTCCACCTCCGCGGGCCCCCTGACCGCCTCGCCGGGCTGCAGCACAAAGGGCTCCACCTCCGCGGGCCCCCTGACCGCCTCGTTGGCCTGTAGCACAAAGGGCTCCACCTCCGCGGGCCCCCTGACCGCCTCGTTGGCCTGTAGCACAAAGGGCTCCACCTCCGCGGGCCCCCTGACCGCCTCGTCGGCCTGCAGCACAAAGGGCTCCACCTCCGCGGGCCCCCTGACCGCCTCGCCGCGCTGCAGCACAAAGGGCTCAACCTCCGTGGGCCCCCTGAACGCGTCGCCGCGCTGCAGCACAAAGGGCTCAACCTCCGTGGGCCCCCTGACCGCCTTGTTGGCCTGTAGCACAAAGGGCTCCACCTCCGCGGGCCCCCTGACCGCCTCGTCGGCCTGCAGCACAAAGGGCTCCACCTCCGCGGGCCCCCTGACCGCCTCGTCGGCCTGCAGCACAAAGGGCTCCACCTCCGCGGGCCCCCTGACCGCCTCGTCGGCCTGCAGCACAAAGGGCTCCACCTCCGCGGGCCCCCTGATCGCCTCGTCGGCCTGCAGCACAAAGGGCTACACCTCCGCAGGCCCCCTGACCGCCTCATCGGCCTGCAGCACAAAGGGCTCCACCTCCGCGGGCCCCCTGAACACCTCGTCGGCCTGCAGCACAAAGGGCTCCACATCCGCGGGCCCCCTGACCGCCGCGTCGGCCTGCAGCACAAAGGGCTCCACCTCCGCGGGCCCCCTGATCGCCTCAACGGCCTGCAGCACAAAGGGCTCCACCTCCGCGGGCCCCCTGACCGCCTTGTTGGCCTGCAGCGCAAAGGGCTCCACCTCCGCGGGCCCCCTGACCGCCTTGTTGGCCTACAGCACAAAGGGCTCCACCTCCGCGGGCCCCCTGACCGCCTCGCCGGCCTGCAGCACAAAGAGCTCGACCTCCGCGGGCCCCCTGACCGCCTCGTTGGCCTGCAGCACAAAGGGCTCGACCTCCGCGGGCCCCCTGACCGCCTTGTTGGCCTGCAGCGCAAAGGGCTCCACCTCCGCGGGCCCCCTGACCGCCTCATCGGCCTGAAGCACAAAGGGCTCCACCTCCGCGGGCCCCCTGACCGCCTCGTCGTCCTGCAGCGCAAAGGGCTCCACCTCCGCGGGCCCCCTGACCGCCTAGCCGGCCTGCAGCACAAAGGGCTCAACCTCCGCGGGCCCCCTGACCGCCTCGTCGGCCTGCAGCACAAAGGGCTCAACCTCTGCGGGCCCCCTGACCGCCTCGTTGGCCTGTAGCACAAAGGGCTACACCTCTGCGGGCCCCCTGACCGCCTCGCCGGCCTGCAGCACAAAGGGCTCCACCTCCGCGGGACCCATGACCGCCTCGCCGGCATGCAGCACAAAGGGCTCCACCTCCGCGGGCCCCCTGACCGCCTCGCCGGGCTGCAGCACAAAGGGCTCCACCTCCGTGGGCCCCCTGACCGCCTCGCCGGCCTGCAGCACAAAGGGCTCCACCTCCGCGGGCCCCCTGACCGCCTCGTCGGCCTGCAGCACAAAGGGCTCCACCTCCGCGGGCCCCCTGACCGCCTCGTCGGCCTGAAGCACAAAGGGCTCCACCTCCGCGGGCCCCCTGATCGCCTCAACGGCCTGCAGCACAAAGGGCTCAACCTCCGCGGGCCCCGTGACCGCCTCGCAGGCCTGCACCACAAAGGGCTCCACCTCCGCGGGCCCCCTGACCGCCTCGCCGGCCTGCAGCACAAAGGGCTCGACCTCCGCGGGCCCCCTGACCACCTCGTCGGCCTGCAGCACAAAAGGCTCCACCTCCGCGGGCCCCCTGACCGCCTCGCCGGCCTGCAGCACAAAGGGCTCAACCTCCGCGGGCCCCCTGACCGCCTCGTCGTCCTGCAGCACAAAGGGCTCCACCTCCGCGGGCCCCCTGACCGCCTTGTTGGCCTGTAGCACAAAGGGCTCCACCTCCGCGGGCCCCCTGAACGCCTCGCCGGCCTGCAGCACAAAGGGCTCCACCTCTGCGGGCCCCCTGACCACCTCGTCGGCCTGCAGCACAAAGGGCTCCACCTCCGCGGGCCCCCTGACCGCCTCGCCAGCGTGCAGCACAAAGGGCTCCACCTCCGCGGGCCCCCTGACCGCCTCGCCGGGCTGCAGCACAAAGGGCTCCACCTCCGCGGGCCCCCTGACCGCCTCGCCGGCCTGCAGCACAAAGGGCTCCACCTCCGCGGGCCCCCTGACCGCCTCGCCGGGCTGCAGCACAAAGGGCTCCACCTCCGCGGGCCCCCTGAACGCCTCGTCGGCCTGCAGCACAAAGGGCTCCACCTCCGCAGGCCTCCTGACCGCCTCGTCGGCCTGCAGCACAAAGGGCTCCACCTCCGCGGGCACCCTGACCGCCTCGTCGTCCAGCAGCACAAAGGGCTCCACCTCCGCGGGCCCCCTGACCGCCTCGTCGTCCTGCAGCACAAAGGGCTCCACCTCCGCGGGCCCCCTGAACGCCTCGTCGGCCTGCAGCACAAAGGGCTCCACCTCCGTGGGCCCCCTGACCACCTCGTCGGCCTGCAGCACAAAGGGCTCCACCTCCGCGGGCCCCCTGACCACCTCATCGGCCTGCAGCACAAAGGGTTCCACCTCCGCGGGCCCCCTGACCGCCTCGCCGGGCTGCAGCACAAAGGGCTCCACCTCCGCGGGCCCCCTGACCGCCTCGTTGGCCTGTAGCACAAAGGGCTCCACCTCCGCGGGCCCCCTGACCGCCTCGTTGGCCTGTAGCACAAAGGGCTCCACCTCCGCGGGCCCCCTGACCGCCTCGTCGGCCTGCAGCACAAAGGGCTCCACCTCCGCGGGCCCCCTGACCGCCTCGCCGCGCTGCAGCACAAAGGGCTCCACCTCCGCGGGCCCCCTGACCGCTTCGCCGGCCTGCAGCACAAAGGGCTCCACCTCCGTGGGCCCCCTGACCGCCTCGCCGGCCTGCACCACAAAGGGCTCCACCTCCGCGGGCCCCCTGAACACCTCGTCGGCCTGCAGCACAAAGGGCTCCACCTCCGTGGGCCCCCTGACCGCCTCGCCGGCCTGCAGCACAAAGGGCTCCACCTCCGCGGGCCCCCTGACCGCCTCGCCGGGCTGCAGCACAAAGGGCTCCACCTCCGCGGGCCCCCTGAACGCCTCGTCGGCCTGCAGCACAAAGGGCTCCACCTCCGCAGGCCTCCTGACCGCCTCGTCGGCCTGCAGCACAAAGGGCTCCACCTCCGCGGGCACCCTGACCGCCTCGTCGTCCAGCAGCACAAAGGGCTCCACCTCCGCGGGCCCCCTGACCGCCTCGTCGTCCTGCAGCACAAAGGGCTCCACCTCCGCGGGCCCCCTGAACGCCTCGTCGGCCTGCAGCACAAAGGGCTCCACCTCCGTGGGCCCCCTGACCACCTCGTCGGCCTGCAGCACAAAGGGCTCCACCTCCGCGGGCCCCCTGACCACCTCATCGGCCTGCAGCACAAAGGGTTCCACATCCGCGGGCCCCCTGACCGCCTCGCCGGGCTGCAGCACAAAGGGCTCCACCTCCGCGGGCCCCCTGACCGCCTCGTCGTCCTGCAGCACAAAGGGCCCCACCTCCGCGGGCCCCCTGACCGCCTTGTTGGCCTGCAGCGCAAAGGGCTCCACCTCCGCGGGCCCCCTGACCGCCTCATCGGCCTGAAGCACAAAGGGCTCCACCTCCGCGGGCCCCCTGATCGCCTCAACGGCCTGCAGCGCAAAGGGCTCCACCTCCGCGGGCCCCCTGACCGCCTCGCCGGCCTGCAGCACAAAGGGCTCCACCTCCGCGGGCCCCCTGACCGCCTCACCGGCCTGCAGCACAAAGGGCTTCACCTCCGCGGGCCCCCTGACCGCCTCGTCGGCCTGCAGCGCAAAGGGCTCCACCTCCGCGGGCCCCCTGACTGCCTCGTCGGCCTGCAGCACAAAGGGCTCAACCTCCGCGGGCCCCCTGACCGCCTCGTTGGCCTGTAGCACAAAGGGCTCCACCTCCGCGGGCCCCCTGACCGCCTCGTCGGCCTGCAGCACAAAGGGCTCCACCTCCGCGGGCCCCCTGACCGCCTCGCCGCGCTGCAGCACAAAGGGCTCCACCTCCGCGGGCCCCCTGACCGCTTCGCCGGCCTGCAGCACAAAGGGCTCCACCTCCGTGGGCCCCCTGACCGCCTCGCCGGCCTGCACCACAAAGGGCTCCACCTCCGCGGGCCCCCTGAACACCTCGTCGGCCTGCAGCACAAAGGGCTCCACCTCCGTGGGCCCCCTGACCGCCTCGCCGGCCTGCAGCACAAAGGGCTCCACCTCCGTGGGCCCCCTGACCGCCTCGCCGGCCTGCAGCACAAAGGGCGCCACCTCCGCGGGCCCCCTGAACGCCTCGTCGGCCTGCAGCACAAAGGGCGCCACCTCCGCGGGCCCCCTGAACGCCTCGTCGGCCTGCAGCACAAAGGGCTCCACCTCCGCGGGCCCCCTGACCGCCTCGTCGGCCTGCAGCACAAAGGGCTCAACCTCCGCGGGCCCCGTAACCGCCTCGTCGGCCTGCAGCACAAAGGGCTCCACCTCCGCGGGCCCCCTGACCGCCTCGCTGGCCTGCAGCACAAAGGGCTCCACCTCCGCGGGCCCCCTGACCGCCTCGCTGGCCTGCACCACAAAGGGCTCCAACTCCGCGGGCCCCCTGACCGCCTCGTCGGCCTGCAGCACAAGGGCTCCACCTCCGCAGGCCCCCTGACCGCCTCGTCGGCCTGCAGCACAAAGGGCTCCACCTCCGCGGGCCCCCTGAACGCCTCGTCGGCCTGCAGCACAAAGGGCTCCACCTCCGCGGGCCCCCTGACCGCCTCGCCGGCCTGCAGCACAAAGGGCTCCACCTCCGCGGGCCCCCTGACCGCCTCGCCGGGCTGCAGCACAAAGGGCTCCACCTCCGCGGGCCCCCTGAACGCCTCGTCGGCCTGCAGCGCAAAGGGCTCCACCTCCGCGGGCCCCCTCACCGCCTCGCCGGGCTGCAGCACAAAGGGCTCAACCTCCGCGGGCCCCCTCACCGCCTCGCCAGCGTGCAGCACAAAGGGCTCAACCTCCGCGGGCCCCCTGACCGCCTCGTCGTCCTGCAGCACAAAGGGCTCCACCTCCGCGGGCCCCGTAACCGCCTCGCCGGCCTGCACCACAAAGGGCTCAACCTCCGCGGGCCCCCTGACGGCCTCGCCGGCCTGCAGCACGAAGGGCTCCACCTCCGCGGGCCCCCTGACCGCCTCGTCGGCCTGCAGCACAAAGGGCTCCACCTCCACGGGCCCCCTGACCCCCTCGCCGGCCTGCACCACAAAGGGCTCAACCTCCGCGGGCCCCCTGACGGCCTCGCCGGCCTGCAGCACGAAGGGCTCCACCTCCGCGGGCCCCCTGACCGCCTCGTCGGCCTGCAGCACAAAGGGATCAACCTCCGCGGGCCCCCTGACCGCCTCGTTGGCCTGTAGCACAAAGGGCTCCACCTCCGCGGGCCCCCTGACCGCCTCGCCGGCATGCAGCACAAAGGGCTCCACCTCCGCGGGCCCCCTGAACGCCTCGTCGGCCTGCAGCACAAAGGGCTCCACCTCCGCGGGCCCCCTGAACACCTCGTCGGCCTGCAGCACAAAGGGCTCCACCTCCGCGGGCCCCGTAACCGCCTCGCCGGCCTGCACCACAAAGGGCTCCACCTCCGCGGGCCCCCTGACCGCCTCGCCGGCCTGCAGCACAAAGGGCTCCACCTCCGTGGGCCTCCTGACCGCCTCGCCGGCCTGCAGCACAAAGGGCTCCACCTCCGCGGGCCCCCTGACCGCCTCGCCGGCCTGCAGCACAAAGGGCTCCACCTCCGTGGGCCCCCTGACCGCCTCGCCGGCCTGCAGCACAAAGGGCTCCACCTCCGCGGGCCCCCTGACCGCCTCGTCGGCCTGCAGCACAAAGGGCTCCACCTCCGCGGGCCCCCTGACCGCCTCGTCGGCCTGCAGCACAAAGGGCTCCACCTCCGCGGGCCCCCTGACCGCCTCGTCGGCCTGCAGCACAAAGGGCTCCACCTCTGCGGGCCCCCTGACCGCCTCGCCGGGCTGCAGCACAAAGGGCTCCACCTCCGCGGGCCCCCTGACCGCCTCGCCGGGCTGCAGCACAAAGGGCTCCACCTCCGCTGGCCCCCTGACCGCCTCGTCGGCCTGCAGCACAAAGGGCTCCACCTCCGCGGGCCCCCTGACCGCCTCGCCGCGCTGCAGCACAAAGGGCTCCACCTCCGCGGGCCCCCTGAACACCTCGTCGGCCTGCAGCACAAAGGGCTCCACCTCCGCGGGCCCCCTGACCGCCTCGCCGGGCTGCAGCACAAAGGGCTCCACCTCCGCGGGCCCCCTGACCGACTCTCCGGCCTGCAGCACAAAGGGCTACACCTCCGTGGCCCCCTGACCGCCTCGTCGGCCTGCAGCAGAAAGGGCTCCACCTCCGCGGGCCCCCTGACCGCCTCGTCGGCCTGCAGAAAGAAGGACTCAACCTCTGCGGGCCCCCTGACCGCCTCGTCGGCCTGCAGCACAAAGGGCTCACCTACGCGGGCCCCCTGACCGCCTCGTCGGCCTGCAGCACAAAGGGCTCACCTACGCGGGCCCCCTGACCCCCTCGTCGGCCTGCAGCACAAAGGGCTCCACCTCCGCGGGCCCCCTGACCGCCTTGTTGGCCTGCAGCGCAAAGGGCTCCACCTCCGCGGGCCCCCTGACCGCCTCGTTGGCCTGAAGCACAAAGGGCTCCACCTCCGCGGGCCCCCTGACCGCCTCGCCGGCCTGAACCAAAAAGGGCTCCACCTCCGCGGGCCCCCTGACCGCCTCGCCGGCCTGCAGCACAAAGGGCTCTACCTCCGCGGGCCCCCTGACCGCCTCGTCGGCCTGCAGCACAAAGGGCTCCACCTCCGCGGGCCCCCTGACCGCCTCGTCGGCCTGAAGCACAAAGGGCTCCACCACCGCGGTCCCTCTGACCGCCGCGTCGGCCTGCAGCACAAAGGGCTCCACCTCCGCGGGCCCCCTGACCGCCTCGTCGGCCTGAAGCACAAAGGGCTCCACCACCGCGGTCCCTCTGACCGCCGCGTCGGCCTGCAGCACAAAGGGCTCCACCTCCGCGGGCCCCCTGATCGCCTCAACGGCCTGCAGCGCAAAGGGCTCCACCTCCGCGGGCCCCCTGACCGCCTCGCCGGCCTGCAGCACAAAGCGCTCAACCTCCGCGGGCCCCCTGACCGCCTCGCCGGCCTGCGGCACAAAGAGCTTCACCTCCGCGGGCCCCCTGACCGCCTCGTTGGCCTGCAGCACAAAGGGCTCCACCTCCGCGGGCCCCATGACCGCCTCGCCGGCCTGCACCACAAAGGGCTCCACCTCCGCGGGCTCCCTGACCACCTCGCCGGCCTGCAGCACAAAGAGCTCGACCTCCGCGGGCCCCCTGACCGCCTCGTTGGCCTGTAGCACAAAGGGCTCCACCTCCGCGGGCCCCCTGACCACCTCGTCCGCCCTGAGGGCTCCACCTCCGCGGGCCCCCTGACCGCCTTGTTGGCCTGCAGCGCAAAGGGCTCCACCTCCGCGGGCCCCCTGACCGCCTCATCGGCCTGAAGCACAAAGGGCTCCACCTCCGCGGGCCCCCTGACCGCCTCGTCGTCCTGCAGCGCAAAGGGCTCCACCTCCGCGGGCCCCCTGACCGCCTAGCCGGCCTGCAGCACAAAGGGCTCAACCTCCGCGGGCCCCCTGACCGCCTCGTCGGCCTGCAGCACAAAGGGCTCCACCTCCGTGGGCCCCCTGACCGCCTCGTCGGGCGGCAGCACAAAGGTCTCCACCTCCGTGGGCCCCCTGAATGCCTCGTCGGCCTGCAGCACAAAGGGCTCAACCTCTGCGGGCCCCCTGACCGCCTCGTTGGCCTGTAGCACAAAGGGCTCCACCTCCGCGGGCCCCCTGACCGCCTCGCCAGCATGCAGCACAAAGGGCTCCACCTCCGCGGGCCCCCTGAACGCGTCGCCGCGCTGCAAGACAAAGGGCTCCACCTCCGCGGGCCCCCTGACCGCCTCGCCGGCCTGCAGCACAAAGGGCTCCACCTCCGCGGGCCCCCTGACCGCCTCGTCGGCCTGAAGCACAAAGGGCTCCACCACAGCGGTCCCTCTGACCGCCGTGTCGGCCTGCAGCACAAAGGGCTCCACCTCCGCGGGCCCCCTGATCGCCTCAACGGCCTGCAGCACAAAGGGCTCCACCTCCACGGGCCCCCTGACCGCCTTGTTGGCCTGCAGCGCAAAGGGCTCCACCTCCGCGGGACCCATGACCGCCTCGCCGGCCTGCACCACAAAGGGCTCCACCTCCGCGGGCCCCCTGATCGCCTCAACGGCCTGCAGCACAAAAGGCTCCACCTCCGCGGGCCCCCTGACCGCCTCGCCAGCGTGCAGCACAAAGGGCTCAACCTCCACGGGCCCCCTGACCGCCTCGTCGTCCTGTAGCACAAAGGGCTCCACCTCCGCGGGCCCCCTGACCGCCTTGCCGGCCTGCAGCACAAAGGGCTCGACATCCGCGGGCCCCCTGACCGCCTCGTTGGCCTGCAGCACAAAGGGCTCCACCTCCGCGGGCCCCCTGACCACCTCGTCGGCCTGCAGCACAAAAGGCTCCACCTCCGCGGGCCCCCTGACCGCCTCGCCAGCGTGCAGCACAAAGGGCTCAACCTCCGCGGGCCCCCTGACCGCCTCGTCGTCCTGCAGCACAAAGGGCTCCACCTCCGCGGGCCCCCTGACCGCCTTGTTGGCCTGCAGCGCAAAGGGCTCCACCTCCGCGGGCCCCCTGACCGCCTCGCCGGCCTGCAGCACAAAGGGCTCCACCTCCGCGGGCCCCCTGACCGCCTCGCCGGGCTGCAGCACAAAGGGCTCCACCTCCGCGGGCCCCCTGACCGCCTCGTCGGCCTGCAGCACAAAGGGCTCCACCTCCGCGGGCCCCCTGACCGCCTCGCCGGGCTGCAGCACAAAGGGCTCCACCACCGCGGGCCCCCTGACCGCCTCGCCGGGCTGCAGCACAAAGGGCTCCACCTCCGCGGGCCCCCTGACCGCCTCGTCAGCCTGCAGCACAAAGGGCTCAACCTCCGCTGGCCCCCTGACCGCCTTGTTGGCCTGCAGCGCAAAGGGCTCCACCTCCGCGGGCCCCCTCACCGCCTTGCCGGCCTGCAGCACAAAGGGCTCCACCTCCGCGGGCCCCGTGACCGCCTCGCCGGCCTGCACCACAAAGGGCTCCACCTCCGCGGGCCCCCTGACCGCCTCGCCGGGCTGCAGCACAAAGGGCTCCACCTCCGCGGGCCCCCTGAACGCCTCGTCGGCCTGCAGCACAAAGGGCTCCACCTCCGCGGGCCCCCTGACCGCCTCGCCGCGCTGCAGCACAAAGGGCTCCACCTCCGCGGGCCTCCTGACAGCCTCGTCGGCCTGCAGCGCAAAAGGGCTCCACCTCCGCGGGCCTCCTGACAGCCTCGCCGGCCTGCAGCACAAAGGGCTCCAACTCTGCGGGCCCCCTGACCGACTCGTCGGACTGCAGCACAAAGGGCTCCACCTCCGTGGGCCTCCTGACCGCCTCGCCGGCCTTTCAGCACAAAGGGCTCCACCAGAAAGGGCACCACCTCCGCGGGCCCCCTGACCGCCTCGTCGGCCTGCAGCGCAAAGGGCTCCACCTCCGCGGGCCCCCTGACCGCCTCGTCAGCCTGCAGCGCAAAGGGCTCCACCTCCGCGGGCCCCCTGACCGCCTCGCCGGCCTTTCAGCACAAAGGGCTCCACCAGAAAGGGCACCACCTCCGCGGGCCCCCTGACCGCCTCGCTGGCCTGCACCACAAAGGGCACCACCTCCGCGGGCCCCCTGACCGCCTCGCCGGGCTGCAGCACAAAGGGCTCCACCTCCGCGGGCCCCCTGACCGCCTCGCCGGCCTGCACCACAAAGAGCTCAACCTCCGCGGGCCCCCTGACCGCCTCGCCGGCCTGCAGCACAAAGGGCTCCACCTCCGCGGGCCCCCTGAACGCCTCGTCGGCCTGCAGCACAAAGGGCTCCACCTCCGCGGGCCCCCTGACCGCCTCATCGGCCTGCAGCACAAAGGGCTCCACCTCCGCGGGCCCCCTGACCGCCTCGCCGCGCTGCAGCACAAAGGGCTCCACCTCCACGGGCCCCCTGAACGCCTCGTCGGCCTGCAGCACAAAGGGCTCCACCTCCGCGGGCCCCCTGACCGCCTCGCCGCGCTGCAGCACAAAGGGCTCCACCTCCGCGGGCCCCCTGACCGCCTCGCCGCGCTGCAGCACAAAGGGCTCCACCTCCGCGGGCCCCCTGAACGCCTCGTCGGCCTGCAGCACAAAGGGCTCAACCTCCGCGGGCCCCCTGATCGCCTCGTCGGCCTGCAGCACAAAGGGCTCCACCTCCGCGGGCCCCCTGACCGCCTCGTCGTCCTGCAGCACAAAGGGCTCCACCTCCGCGGGCCCCCTGACCGCCTCGTCGTCCTGCAGCACAAAGGGCTCCACCTCCGCGGGCCCCCTGACCGCCTTGTTGGCCTGCAGCGCAAAGGGCTCCACCTCCGCGGGCCCCCTGACCGCCTCATCGGCCTGAAGCACAAAGGGCTCCACCTCCGCGGGCCCCCTGATCGCCTCAACGGCCTGCAGCGCAAAGGGCTCCACCTCCGCGGGCCCCCTGACCACCTCGTTGGCCTTCAGCACAAAGGGCTCAACCTCCGCGGGCCCCCTGACCGCCTCGCCGGCCTGCAGCACAAAGGGCTCCACCTCCGTGGGCCTCCTGACCGCCTCGCCGGCCTTTCAGCACAAAGGGCTCCACCAGAAAGGGCACCACCTCCGCGGGCCCCCTGACCGCCTCGTCGGCCTGCAGCGCAAAGGGCTCCACCTCCGCGGGCCCCCTGACCGCCTCGTCAGCCTGCAGCGCAAAGGGCTCCACCTCCGCGGGCCCCCTGACCGCCTCGCCGGCCTTTCAGCACAAAGGGCTCCACCAGAAAGGGCACCACCTCCGCGGGCCCCCTGACCGCCTCGCTGGCCTGCACCACAAAGGGCACCACCTCCGCGGGCCCCCTGACCGCCTCGCCGGGCTGCAGCACAAAGGGCTCCACCTCCGCGGGCCCCCTGACCGCCTCGCCGGCCTGCACCACAAAGAGCTCAACCTCCGCGGGCCCCCTGACCGCCTCGCCGGCCTGCAGCACAAAGGGCTCCACCTCCGCGGGCCCCCTGAACGCCTCGTCGGCCTGCAGCACAAAGGGCTCCACCTCCGCGGGCCCCCTGACCGCCTCATCGGCCTGCAGCACAAAGGGCTCCACCTCCGCGGGCCCCCTGACCGCCTCGCCGCGCTGCAGCACAAAGGGCTCCACCTCCACGGGCCCCCTGAACGCCTCGTCGGCCTGCAGCACAAAGGGCTCCACCTCCGCGGGCCCCCTGACCGCCTCGCCGCGCTGCAGCACAAAGGGCTCCACCTCCGCGGGCCCCCTGACCGCCTCGCCGCGCTGCAGCACAAAGGGCTCCACCTCCGCGGGCCCCCTGAACGCCTCGTCGGCCTGCAGCACAAAGGGCTCAACCTCCGCGGGCCCCCTGATCGCCTCGTCGGCCTGCAGCACAAAGGGCTCCACCTCCGCGGGCCCCCTGACCGCCTCGTCGTCCTGCAGCACAAAGGGCTCCACCTCCGCGGGCCCCCTGACCGCCTCGTCGTCCTGCAGCACAAAGGGCTCCACCTCCGCGGGCCCCCTGACCGCCTTGTTGGCCTGCAGCGCAAAGGGCTCCACCTCCGCGGGCCCCCTGACCGCCTCATCGGCCTGAAGCACAAAGGGCTCCACCTCCGCGGGCCCCCTGATCGCCTCAACGGCCTGCAGCGCAAAGGGCTCCACCTCCGCGGGCCCCCTGACCACCTCGTTGGCCTTCAGCACAAAGGGCTCAACCTCCGCGGGCCCCCTGACCGCCTCGCCGGCCTGCAGCACAAAGGGCTCCACCTCCGCGGGCCCCCTGAACGCCTCGTCGGCCTGCAGCACAAAGGGCTCCACCTCCGCGGGCCCCCTGACCGCCTCATCGGCCTGCAGCACAAAGGGCTCCACCTCCGCGGGCCCCCTGACCGCCTCGCCGCGCTGCAGCACAAAGGGCTCCACCTCCACGGGCCCCCTGAACGCCTCGTCGGCCTGCAGCACAAAGGGCTCCACCTCCGCGGGCCCCCTGACCGCCTCATCGGCCTGCAGCACAAAGGGCTCCACCTCCGCGGGCCCCCTGACCGCCTCGCCGCGCTGCAGCACAAAGGGCTCCACCTCCGCGGGCCCCCTGACCGCCTCGCCGCGCTGCAGCACAAAGGGCTCCACCTTTGCGGGCCCCCTGAACGCCTCGTCGGCCTGCAGCACAAAGGGCTCAACCTCCGCGGGCCCCCTGATCGCCTCGTCGGCCTGCAGCACAAAGGGCTCCACCTCCGCGGGCCCCCTGACCGCCTCGTCGTCCTGCAGCACAAAGGGCTCCACCTCCGCGGGCCCCCTGACCGCCTCGTCGTCCTGCAGCACAAAGGGCTCAACCTCCGCGGGCCCCCTGACCGCCTCGTCGTCCTGCAGCACAAAGGGCTCCACCTCCGCGGGCCCCCTGACCGCCTCGCCGGCCTGCAGCACAAAGGGCTCAACCTCCGCGGGCCCCGTGACCGCCTCGCCGGCCTGCACCACAAAGGGCTCAACCTCCGCGGGCCCCCTGACCGCCTCACCGGCCTGCAGTACATAAGGGCTCAACCTCCGCGGGCCCCCTGACCGCCTCGTCGGCCTGCAGCACAAAGGGCTCCACCTCCGCGGGCCCCCTGACCGCCTCGTCGGCCTGCAGCACAAAGGGCTCAACCTCCGCGGGCCCCCTGACCGCCTCGTTGGCCTGTAGCACAAAGGGCTCCACCTCCGCGGGCCCCCTGACCGCCTCGTCGGCCTGCAGCACAAAGGGCTCCACCTCCGCGGGCCCCCTGACCGCCTCGCCGGCATGCAGCACAAAGGGCTCCACCTCCGCGGGCCCCCTGATCGCCTCGTCGGCCTGCAGCACAAAGGGCTCCACCTCCGCGGGCCCCCTGACCGCCTCGCCGGGCTGCAGCACAAAGGGCTCCACCTCCGCGGGCCCCCTGACCGCCTCGCCGGGCTGCAGCACAAAGGGCTCCACCTCCGCAGGCCCCCTGACCGCCTCGTCGGCCTGCAGCACAAAGGGCTCCACCTCCGCGGGCCCCCTGAATGCCTCGCCGGGCTGCAGCACAAAGGGCTCCACCTCCGCGGGCCCCCTGAACGCCTCGTCGGCCTGCAGCACAAAGGGCTCCACCTCCGCGGGCCCCCTGACCGCCTCGCCGGGCTGCAGCACAAAGGGCTCCACCTCCGCGGGCCCCCTGAACGCCTCGTCGGCCTGCAGCGCAAAGGGCTCCACCTCCGCGGGCCCCCTCACCGCCTCGCCGGGCTGCAGCACAAAGGGCTCAACCTCCGCGTGCCCCCTCACCGCCTCGCCAGCGTGCAGCACAAAGGGCTCAACCTACGCGTGCCCCCTGACCGCCTCGTCGTCCTGCAGCACAAAGGGCTCCACCTCCGCGGGCCCCCTGACCGCCTTGTTGGCCTGCAGCGCAAAGGGCTCCACCTCCGCGGGCCCCGTAACCGCCTCGCCGGCCTGCACCACAAAGGGCTCAACCTCCGCGGGCCCCCTGACGGCCTCGCCGGCCTGCAGCACGAAGGGATCAACCTCCGCGGGCCCCCTGACCGCCTCGTTGGCCTGTAGCACAAAGGGCTCCACCTCCGCGGGCCCCCTGACCGCCTCGTCGGCCTGCAGCACAAAGGGCTCCACCTCCGCGGGCCCCCTGACCGCCTCGCCGGCATGCAGCACAAAGGGCTCCACCTCCGCGGGCCCCCTGAACGCCTCGTCGGCCTGCAGCACAAAGGGCTCCACCTCCGCGGGCCCCCTGAACACCTCGTCGGCCTGCAGCACAAAGGGCTCCACCTCCGCGGGCCCCGTAACCGCTTCGCCGGCCTGCACCACAAAGGGCTCAACCTCCGCGGGCCCCCTGACCGCCTCGCCGGCCTGCAGCACAAAGGGCTCCACCTCCGCGGGCCCCCTGACCGCCTCGCCGGCCTGCAGCACAAAGGGCTCCACCTCCGCGGCCCCCTGACCGCCTCGCCGGCCTGCAGCACAAAGGGCTCCACCTCCGCGGGCCCCCTGACCGCCTCGCCGGCCTGCAGCACAAAGGGCTCCACCTCCGCGGGCCCCCTGACCGCCTCGTCGGCCTGCAGCGCAAAGGGCTCCACCTCCGCGGGACCCCTGACCGCCTCATCGGCCTTCAGAACAAAAGGGCTCCACCTCCATGGGCCCCCTGACCGCTTCGTCGGCCTGCAGCAAAAAAGGGCTCCACCTCCGCGGGCCCCCTGACTGCCTCGCCGGCCTGCAGCACAAGGGGCACAACCTCCGCGGGCCCCCTGACCGCCTCGCCGGCCTGCAGCACAAAGAGCTCCACCTCCGCGGGCCCCCTGACTGCCTCGTCGGCCTGCAGCACAAAGGGCTCCATCTCCGCGGGCCCCCTGACCGCCTCGTCGGCCTGCAGCACAAAGGGCTCCATCTCCGCGGGCCCCCTGACCGCCTCGTCGGCCTGCAGAACAAAAGGCTCCACCTCCGCGGGCCCCTGACCGCCTCGTCGGCCTGCAGCACAAAGGGCTCCACCTCCTCGGGCCCCCTGACCACCTCGTCGGCCTTCAGAACAAAAGGGCTCCACCTCCGCGGGCCCCCTGACCACCTCGTCGGCCTGCAGCACAAAGGGCTCCACCTCCGCGGGCCCCCTGACCGCCTCGTCGGCCTGCAGCAAAAAAGGGCTCCACCTCCGCGGGCCCCCTGACCGCCTCGTCGGCCTGCAGCACAAAGGGCTCAACCTCCACGGGCCCCCTGACCGCCTCGTCGGCCTGCAGCACAAAGGGCTCCACCTCCGCGGGCCCCCTGACCGCCTCGTCGGCCTGCAGAACAAACGGGCTCCACGTCCGCGGGCCCCCTGACCGCCTCATCGGCCTGCAGCACAAAGAGCTCCACCTCCGCGAGCCCCCTGACCGCCTCGTCGGCCTGCAGAACAAAGGGCTCCACCTCCGTGTGCTCCCCTGACCACCTCATCGGCCTGCAACACAAAGGGCTCCACCTCCGCGGGCCCCCTGACCGCCTCGTCGGCCTGCAGCACAAAGGGCTTCACCTCCGCGGGCCCCCTGACCGCCTCGCCGGCCTGCAGCACAAAGGGCTCGACCTCCGCGGGCCCCCTGACCGCCTCTTTGGCCTGTAGCACAAAGGGCTCCACCTCCGCGGGCCCCCTGAACGCCTCGCCGGCCTGCAGCACAAAGGGCTCCACCTCCGCGGGCCCCCTGACCGCCTCGCCAGCGTGCAGCACAAAGGGCTCAACCTCCGCGGGCCCCCTGACCGCCTCGCCGCGCTGCAGCACAAAGGGCTCAACCTCCGTGGGCCCCCTGAACGCGTCGCCGCGCTGCAGCACAAAGGGCTCAACCTCCGTGGGCCCCCTGACCGCCTTGTTGGCCTGTAGCACAAAGGGCTCCACCTCCGCGGGCCCCCTGACCGCCTCGTCGGCCTGCAGCACAAAGGGCTCCACCTCCGCGGGCCCCCTGACCGCCTCGTCGGCCTGCAGCACAAAGGGCTCCACCTCCGCGGGCCCCCTGACCGCCTCGTCGGCCTGCAGCACAAAGGGCTCCACCTCCGCGGGCCCCCTGATCGCCTCGTCGGCCTGCAGCACAAAGGGCTACACCTCCGCAGGCCCCCTGACCGCCTCATCGGCCTGCAGCACAAAGGGCTCCACCTCCGCGGGCCCCCTGACCGCCTCGTCGGCCTGCAGCACAAAGGGCTCCACCTCCGCGGGCCCCCTGACCGCCGCGTCGGCCTGCAGCACAAAGGGCTCCACATCCGCGGGCCCCCTGACCGCCGCGTCGGCCTGCAGCACAAAGGGCTCCACCTCCGCGGGCCCCCTGATCGCCTCAACGGCCTGCAGCACAAAGGGCTCCACCTCCGCGGGCCCCCTGACCGCCTTGTTGGCCTGCAGCGCAAAGGGCTCCACCTCCGCGGGCCCCCTGACCGCCTTGTTGGCCTACAGCACAAAGGGCTCCACCTCCGCGGGCCCCCTGACCGCCTCGCCGGCCTGCAGCACAAAGAGCTCGACCTCCGCGGGCCCCCTGACCGCCTCGTTGGCCTGCAGCACAAAGGGCTCGACCTCCGCGGGCCCCCTGACCGCCTTGTTGGCCTGCAGCGCAAAGGGCTCCACCTCCGCGGGCCCCCTGACCGCCTCATCGGCCTGAAGCACAAAGGGCTCCACCTCCGCGGGCCCCCTGACCGCCTCGTCGTCCTGCAGCGCAAAGGGCTCCACCTCCGCGGGCCCCCTGACCGCCTAGCCGGCCTGCAGCACAAAGGGCTCAACCTCCGCGGGCCCCCTGACCGCCTCGTCGGCCTGCAGCACAAAGGGCTCAACCTCTGCGGGCCCCCTGACCGCCTCGTTGGCCTGTAGCACAAAGGGCTACACCTCTGCGGGCCCCCTGACCGCCTCGCCGGCCTGCAGCACAAAGGGCTCCACCTCCGCGGGACCCATGACCGCCTCGCCGGCATGCAGCACAAAGGGCTCCACCTCCGCGGGCCCCCTGACCGCCTCGCCGGGCTGCAGCACAAAGGGCTCCACCTCCGTGGGCCCCCTGACCGCCTCGCCGGCCTGCAGCACAAAGGGCTCCACCTCCGCGGGCCCCCTGACCGCCTCGTCGGCCTGCAGCACAAAGGGCTCCACCTCCGCGGGCCCCCTGACCGCCTCGTCGGCCTGAAGCACAAAGGGCTCCACCTCCGCGGGCCCCCTGATCGCCTCAACGGCCTGCAGCACAAAGGGCTCAACCTCCGCGGGCCCCGTGACCGCCTCGCAGGCCTGCACCACAAAGGGCTCCACCTCCGCGGGCCCCCTGACCGCCTCGCCGGCCTGCAGCACAAAGGGCTCGACCTCCGCGGGCCCCCTGACCACCTCGTCGGCCTGCAGCACAAAAGGCTCCACCTCCGCGGGCCCCCTGACCGCCTCGCCGGCCTGCAGCACAAAGGGCTCAACCTCCGCGGGCCCCCTGACCGCCTCGTCGTCCTGCAGCACAAAGGGCTCCACCTCCGCGGGCCCCCTGACCGCCTTGTTGGCCTGTAGCACAAAGGGCTCCACCTCCGCGGGCCCCCTGAACGCCTCGCCGGCCTGCAGCACAAAGGGCTCCACCTCTGCGGGCCCCCTGACCACCTCGTCGGCCTGCAGCACAAAGGGCTCCACCTCCGCGGGCCCCCTGACCGCCTCGCCAGCGTGCAGCACAAAGGGCTCCACCTCCGCGGGCCCCCTGACCGCCTCGCCGGGCTGCAGCACAAAGGGCTCCACCTCCGCGGGCCCCCTGACCGCCTCGCCGGCCTGCAGCACAAAGGGCTCCACCTCCGCGGGCCCCCTGACCGCCTCGCCGGGCTGCAGCACAAAGGGCTCCACCTCCGCGGGCCCCCTGAACGCCTCGTCGGCCTGCAGCACAAAGGGCTCCACCTCCGCAGGCCTCCTGACCGCCTCGTCGGCCTGCAGCACAAAGGGCTCCACCTCCGCGGGCACCCTGACCGCCTCGTCGTCCAGCAGCACAAAGGGCTCCACCTCCGCGGGCCCCCTGACCGCCTCGTCGTCCTGCAGCACAAAGGGCTCCACCTCCGCGGGCCCCCTGAACGCCTCGTCGGCCTGCAGCACAAAGGGCTCCACCTCCGTGGGCCCCCTGACCACCTCGTCGGCCTGCAGCACAAAGGGCTCCACCTCCGCGGGCCCCCTGACCACCTCATCGGCCTGCAGCACAAAGGGTTCCACCTCCGCGGGCCCCCTGACCGCCTCGCCGGGCTGCAGCACAAAGGGCTCCACCTCCGCGGGCCCCCTGACCGCCTCGTTGGCCTGTAGCACAAAGGGCTCCACCTCCGCGGGCCCCCTGACCGCCTCGTTGGCCTGTAGCACAAAGGGCTCCACCTCCGCGGGCCCCCTGACCGCCTCGTCGGCCTGCAGCACAAAGGGCTCCACCTCCGCGGGCCCCCTGACCGCCTCGCCGCGCTGCAGCACAAAGGGCTCCACCTCCGCGGGCCCCCTGACCGCTTCGCCGGCCTGCAGCACAAAGGGCTCCACCTCCGTGGGCCCCCTGACCGCCTCGCCGGCCTGCACCACAAAGGGCTCCACCTCCGCGGGCCCCCTGAACACCTCGTCGGCCTGCAGCACAAAGGGCTCCACCTCCGTGGGCCCCCTGACCGCCTCGCCGGCCTGCAGCACAAAGGGCTCCACCTCCGCGGGCCCCCTGACCGCCTCGCCGGGCTGCAGCACAAAGGGCTCCACCTCCGCGGGCCCCCTGAACGCCTCGTCGGCCTGCAGCACAAAGGGCTCCACCTCCGCAGGCCTCCTGACCGCCTCGTCGGCCTGCAGCACAAAGGGCTCCACCTCCGCGGGCACCCTGACCGCCTCGTCGTCCAGCAGCACAAAGGGCTCCACCTCCGCGGGCCCCCTGACCGCCTCGTCGTCCTGCAGCACAAAGGGCTCCACCTCCGCGGGCCCCCTGAACGCCTCGTCGGCCTGCAGCACAAAGGGCTCCACCTCCGTGGGCCCCCTGACCACCTCGTCGGCCTGCAGCACAAAGGGCTCCACCTCCGCGGGCCCCCTGACCACCTCATCGGCCTGCAGCACAAAGGGTTCCACATCCGCGGGCCCCCTGACCGCCTCGCCGGGCTGCAGCACAAAGGGCTCCACCTCCGCGGGCCCCCTGACCGCCTCGTCGTCCTGCAGCACAAAGGGCCCCACCTCCGCGGGCCCCCTGACCGCCTTGTTGGCCTGCAGCGCAAAGGGCTCCACCTCCGCGGGCCCCCTGACCGCCTCATCGGCCTGAAGCACAAAGGGCTCCACCTCCGCGGGCCCCCTGATCGCCTCAACGGCCTGCAGCGCAAAGGGCTCCACCTCCGCGGGCCCCCTGACCGCCTCGCCGGCCTGCAGCACAAAGGGCTCCACCTCCGCGGGCCCCCTGACCGCCTCACCGGCCTGCAGCACAAAGGGCTTCACCTCCGCGGGCCCCCTGACCGCCTCGTCGGCCTGCAGCGCAAAGGGCTCCACCTCCGCGGGCCCCCTGACTGCCTCGTCGGCCTGCAGCACAAAGGGCTCAACCTCCGCGGGCCCCCTGACCGCCTCGTTGGCCTGTAGCACAAAGGGCTCCACCTCCGCGGGCCCCCTGGCCGCCTCGTCGGCCTGCAGCACAAAGGGCTCCACCTCCGCGGGCCCCCTGACCGCCTCGCCGCGCTGCAGCACAAAGGGCTCCACCTCCGCGGGCCCCCTGACCGCTTCGCCGGCCTGCAGCACAAAGGGCTCCACCTCCGTGGGCCCCCTGACCGCCTCGCCGGCCTGCACCACAAAGGGCTCCACCTCCGCGGGCCCCCTGAACACCTCGTCGGCCTGCAGCACAAAGGGCTCCACCTCCGTGGGCCCCCTGACCGCCTCGCCGGCCTGCAGCACAAAGGGCTCCACCTCCGTGGGCCCCCTGACCGCCTCGCCGGCCTGCAGCACAAAGGGCGCCACCTCCGCGGGCCCCCTGAACGCCTCGTCGGCCTGCAGCACAAAGGGCGCCACCTCCGCGGGCCCCCTGAACGCCTCGTCGGCCTGCAGCACAAAGGGCTCCACCTCCGCGGGCCCCCTGACCGCCTCGTCGGCCTGCAGCACAAAGGGCTCAACCTCCGCGGGCCCCGTAACCGCCTCGTCGGCCTGCAGCACAAAGGGCTCCACCTCCGCGGGCCCCCTGACCGCCTCGCTGGCCTGCAGCACAAAGGGCTCCACCTCCGCGGGCCCCCTGACCGCCTCGCTGGCCTGCACCACAAAGGGCTCCACCTCCGCGGGCCCCCTGACCGCCTCGTCGGCCTGCAGCACAAGGGCTCCACCTCCGCAGGCCCCCTGACCGCCTCGTCGGCCTGCAGCACAAAGGGCTCCACCTCCGCGGGCCCCCTGAACGCCTCGTCGGCCTGCAGCACAAAGGGCTCCACCTCCGCGGGCCCCCTGACCGCCTCGCCGGCCTGCAGCACAAAGGGCTCCACCTCCGCGGGCCCCCTGACCGCCTCGCCGGGCTGCAGCACAAAGGGCTCCACCTCCGCGGGCCCCCTGAACGCCTCGTCGGCCTGCAGCGCAAAGGGCTCCACCTCCGCGGGCCCCCTCACCGCCTCGCCGGGCTGCAGCACAAAGGGCTCAACCTCCGCGGGCCCCCTCACCGCCTCGCCAGCGTGCAGCACAAAGGGCTCAACCTCCGCGGGCCCCCTGACCGCCTCGTCGTCCTGCAGCACAAAGGGCTCCACCTCCGCGGGCCCCGTAACCGCCTCGCCGGCCTGCACCACAAAGGGCTCAACCTCCGCGGGCCCCCTGACGGCCTCGCCGGCCTGCAGCACGAAGGGCTCCACCTCCGCGGGCCCCCTGACCGCCTCGTCGGCCTGCAGCACAAAGGGCTCCACCTCCACGGGCCCCCTGACCCCCTCGCCGGCCTGCACCACAAAGGGCTCAACCTCCGCGGGCCCCCTGACGGCCTCGCCGGCCTGCAGCACGAAGGGCTCCACCTCCGCGGGCCCCCTGACCGCCTCGTCGGCCTGCAGCACAAAGGGATCAACCTCCGCGGGCCCCCTGACCGCCTCGTTGGCCTGTAGCACAAAGGGCTCCACCTCCGCGGGCCCCCTGACCGCCTCGCCGGCATGCAGCACAAAGGGCTCCACCTCCGCGGGCCCCCTGAACGCCTCGTCGGCCTGCAGCACAAAGGGCTCCACCTCCGCGGGCCCCCTGAACACCTCGTCGGCCTGCAGCACAAAGGGCTCCACCTCCGCGGGCCCCGTAACCGCCTCGCCGGCCTGCACCACAAAGGGCTCCACCTCCGCGGGCCCCCTGACCGCCTCGCCGGCCTGCAGCACAAAGGGCTCCACCTCCGTGGGCCTCCTGACCGCCTCGCCGGCCTGCAGCACAAAGGGCTCCACCTCCGCGGGCCCCCTGACCGCCTCGCCGGCCTGCAGCACAAAGGGCTCCACCTCCGTGGGCCCCCTGACCGCCTCGCCGGCCTGCAGCACAAAGGGCTCCACCTCCGCGGGCCCCCTGACCGCCTCGTCGGCCTGCAGCACAAAGGGCTCCACCTCCGCGGGCCCCCTGACCGCCTCGTCGGCCTGCAGCACAAAGGGCTCCACCTCCGCGGGCCCCCTGACCGCCTCGTCGGCCTGCAGCACAAAGGGCTCCACCTCTGCGGGCCCCCTGACCGCCTCGCCGGGCTGCAGCACAAAGGGCTCCACCTCCGCGGGCCCCCTGACCGCCTCGCCGGGCTGCAGCACAAAGGGCTCCACCTCCGCTGGCCCCCTGACCGCCTCGTCGGCCTGCAGCACAAAGGGCTCCACCTCTGCGGGCCCCCTGACCGCCTCGCCGGGCTGCAGCACAAAGGGCTCCACCTCCGCGGGCCCCCTGACCGCCTCGCCGCGCTGCAGCACAAAGGGCTCCACCTCCGCGGGCCCCCTGAACACCTCGTCGGCCTGCAGCACAAAGGGCTCCACCTCCGCGGGCCCCCTGACCGCCTCGCCGGGCTGCAGCACAAAGGGCTCCACCTCCGCGGGCCCCCTGACCGACTCTCCGGCCTGCAGCACAAAGGGCTACACCTCCGTGGCCCCCTGACCGCCTCGTCGGCCTGCAGCAGAAAGGGCTCCACCTCCGCGGGCCCCCTGACCGCCTCGTCGGCCTGCAGAAAGAAGGACTCAACCTCTGCGGGCCCCCTGACCGCCTCGTCGGCCTGCAGCACAAAGGGCTCACCTACGCGGGCCCCCTGACCGCCTCGTCGGCCTGCAGCACAAAGGGCTCACCTACGCGGGCCCCCTGACCCCCTCGTCGGCCTGCAGCACAAAGGGCTCCACCTCCGCGGGCCCCCTGACCGCCTTGTTGGCCTGCAGCGCAAAGGGCTCCACCTCCGCGGGCCCCCTGACCGCCTCGTTGGCCTGAAGCACAAAGGGCTCCACCTCCGCGGGCCCCCTGACCGCCTCGCCGGCCTGAACCAAAAAGGGCTCCACCTCCGCGGGCCCCCTGACCGCCTCGCTGGCCTGCAGCACAAAGGGCTCTACCTCCGCGGGCCCCCTGACCGCCTCGTCGGCCTGCAGCACAAAGGGCTCCACCTCCGCGGGCCCCCTGACCGCCTCGTCGGCCTGAAGCACAAAGGGCTCCACCACCGCGGTCCCTCTGACCGCCGCGTCGGCCTGCAGCACAAAGGGCTCCACCTCCGCGGGCCCCCTGACCGCCTCGTCGGCCTGAAGCACAAAGGGCTCCACCACCGCGGTCCCTCTGACCGCCGCGTCGGCCTGCAGCACAAAGGGCTCCACCTCCGCGGGCCCCCTGATCGCCTCAACGGCCTGCAGCGCAAAGGGCTCCACCTCCGCGGGCCCCCTGACCGCCTCGCCGGCCTGCAGCACAAAGCGCTCAACCTCCGCGGGCCCCCTGACCGCCTCGCCGGCCTGCGGCACAAAGAGCTTCACCTCCGCGGGCCCCCTGACCGCCTCGTTGGCCTGCAGCACAAAGGGCTCCACCTCCGCGGGCCCCATGACCGCCTCGCCGGCCTGCACCACAAAGGGCTCCACCTCCGCGGGCTCCCTGACCACCTCGCCGGCCTGCAGCACAAAGAGCTCGACCTCCGCGGGCCCCCTGACCGCCTCGTTGGCCTGTAGCACAAAGGGCTCCACCTCCGCGGGCCCCCTGACCACCTCGTCCGCCCTGAGGGCTCCACCTCCGCGGGCCCCCTGACCGCCTTGTTGGCCTGCAGCGCAAAGGGCTCCACCTCCGCGGGCCCCCTGACCGCCTCATCGGCCTGAAGCACAAAGGGCTCCACCTCCGCGGGCCCCCTGACCGCCTCGTCGTCCTGCAGCGCAAAGGGCTCCACCTCCGCGGGCCCCCTGACCGCCTAGCCGGCCTGCAGCACAAAGGGCTCAACCTCCGCGGGCCCCCTGACCGCCTCGTCGGCCTGCAGCACAAAGGGCTCCACCTCCGTGGGCCCCCTGACCGCCTCGTCGGGCGGCAGCACAAAGGTCTCCACCTCCGTGGGCCCCCTGAATGCCTCGTCGGCCTGCAGCACAAAGGGCTCAACCTCTGCGGGCCCCCTGACCGCCTCGTTGGCCTGTAGCACAAAGGGCTCCACCTCCGCGGGCCCCCTGACCGCCTCGCCAGCATGCAGCACAAAGGGCTCCACCTCCGCGGGCCCCCTGAACGCGTCGCCGCGCTGCAAGACAAAGGGCTCCACCTCCGCGGGCCCCCTGACCGCCTCGCCGGCCTGCAGCACAAAGGGCTCCACCTCCGCGGGCCCCCTGACCGCCTCGTCGGCCTGAAGCACAAAGGGCTCCACCACAGCGGTCCCTCTGACCGCCGTGTCGGCCTGCAGCACAAAGGGCTCCACCTCCGCGGGCCCCCTGATCGCCTCAACGGCCTGCAGCACAAAGGGCTCCACCTCCACGGGCCCCCTGACCGCCTTGTTGGCCTGCAGCGCAAAGGGCTCCACCTCCGCGGGCCCCCTGACCGCCTCGCCGGCCTGCAGCACAAAGGGCTCCACCTCCGCGGGCCCCCTGACCGCCTCGCCGGGCTGCAGCACAAAGGGCTCCACCTCCGCGGGCCCCCTGACCGCCTCGTCGGCCTGCAGCACAAAGGGCTCCACCTCCGCGGGCCCCCTGACCGCCTCGCCGGGCTGCAGCACAAAGGGCTCCACCACCGCGGGCCCCCTGACCGCCTCGCCGGGCTGCAGCACAAAGGGCTCCACCTCCGCGGGCCCC
Organism: Ascaphus truei; assembly: GCF_040206685.1. Classification (NCBI taxonomy): domain Eukaryota; kingdom Metazoa; phylum Chordata; class Amphibia; order Anura; family Ascaphidae; genus Ascaphus; species Ascaphus truei. Next base: position 236,533,016 of record NC_134485.1, on the reverse strand, counting down.
CTGACCGCCTCGTCAGCCTGCAGCACAAAGGGCTCAACCTCCGCTGGCCCCCTGACCGCCTTGTTGGCCTGCAGCGCAAAGGGCTCCACCTCCGCGGGCCCCCTCACCGCCTTGCCGGCCTGCAGCACAAAGGGCTCCACCTCCGCGGGCCCCGTGACCGCCTCGCCGGCCTGCACCACAAAGGGCTCCACCTCCGCGGGCCCCCTGACCGCCTCGCCGGGCTGCAGCACAAAGGGCTCCACCTCCGCGGGCCCCCTGAACGCCTCGTCGGCCTGCAGCACAAAGGGCTCCACCTCCGCGGGCCCCCTGACCGCCTCGCCGCGCTGCAGCACAAAGGGCTCCACCTCCGCGGGCCTCCTGACAGCCTCGTCGGCCTGCAGCGCAAAAGGGCTCCACCTCCGCGGGCCTCCTGACAGCCTCGCCGGCCTGCAGCACAAAGGGCTCCAACTCTGCGGGCCCCCTGACCGACTCGTCGGACTGCAGCACAAAGGGCTCCACCTCCGTGGGCCTCCTGACCGCCTCGCCGGCCTTTCAGCACAAAGGGCTCCACCAGAAAGGGCACCACCTCCGCGGGCCCCCTGACCGCCTCGTCGGCCTGCAGCGCAAAGGGCTCCACCTCCGCGGGCCCCCTGACCGCCTCGTCAGCCTGCAGCGCAAAGGGCTCCACCTCCGCGGGCCCCCTGACCGCCTCGCCGGCCTTTCAGCACAAAGGGCTCCACCAGAAAGGGCACCACCTCCGCGGGCCCCCTGACCGCCTCGCTGGCCTGCACCACAAAGGGCACCACCTCCGCGGGCCCCCTGACCGCCTCGCCGGCCTGCAGCACAAAGGGCTCCACCTCGGCGGGCCCCCTGAACGCCTCGTCGGGCTGCAGCACAAAGGGCTCCACCTCCGCGGGCCCCCTGACCGCCTCGCCGGCCTGCGGCACAAAGAGCTTCACCTCCGCGGGCCCCCTGACCGCCTCGTTGGCCTGCAGCACAAAGGGCTCCACCTCCGCGGGCCCCATGACCGCCTCGCCGGCCTGCACCACAAAGGGCTCCACCTCCGCGGGCTCCCTGACCACCTCGCCGGCCTGCAGCACAAAGAGCTCGACCTCCGCGGGCCCCCTGACCGCCTCGTTGGCCTGTAGCACAAAGGGCTCCACCTCCGCGGGCCCCCTGACCACCTCGTCCGCCCTGAGGGCTCCACCTCCGCGGGCCCCCTGACCGCCTTGTTGGCCTGCAGCGCAAAGGGCTCCACCTCCGCGGGCCCCCTGACCGCCTCATCGGCCTGAAGCACAAACGGCTCCACCTCCGCGGGCCCCCTGACCGCCTCGTCGTCCTGCAGCGCAAAGGGCTCCACCTCCGCGGGCCCCCTGACCGCCTAGCCGGCCTGCAGCACAAAGGGCTCAACCTCCGCGGGCCCCCTGACCGCCTCGTCGGCCTGCAGCACAAAGGGCTCCACCTCCGTGGGCCCCCTGACCGCCTCGTCGGGCGGCAGCACAAAGGTCTCCACCTCCGTGGGCCCCCTGAATGCCTCGTCGGCCTGCAGCACAAAGGGCTCAACCTCTGCGGGCCCCCTAACCGCCTCGTTGGCCTGTAGCACAAAGGGCTCCACCTCCGCGGGCCCCCTGACCGCCTCGCCAGCATGCAGCACAAAGGGCTCCACCTCCGCGGGCCCCCTGAACGCGTCGCCGCGCTGCAAGACAAAGGGCTCCACCTCCGCGGGCCCCCTGACCGCCTCGCCGGCCTGCAGCACAAAGGGCTCCACCTCCGCGGGCCCCCTGACCGCCTCGTCGGCCTGAAGCACAAAGGGCTCCACCACAGCGGTCCCTCTGACCGCCGTGTCGGCCTGCAGCACAAAGGGCTCCACCTCCGCGGGCCCCCTGATCGCCTCAACGGCCTGCAGCACAAAGGGCTCCACCTCCACGGGCCCCCTGACCGCCTTGTTGGCCTGCAGCGCAAAGGGCTCCACCTCCGCGGGACCCATGACCGCCTCGCCGGCCTGCACCACAAAGGGCTCCACCTCCGCGGGCCCCCTGATCGCCTCAACGGCCTGCAGCACAAAAGGCTCCACCTCCGCGGGCCCCCTGACCGCCTCGCCAGCGTGCAGCACAAAGGGCTCAACCTCCACGGGCCCCCTGACCGCCTCGTCGTCCTGTAGCACAAAGGGCTCCACCTCCGCGGGCCCCCTGACCACCTCGTCGGCCTGCAGCACAAAAGGCTCCACCTCCGCGGGCCCCCTGACCGCCTCGCCAGCGTGCAGCACAAAGGGCTCAACCTCCGCGGGCCCCCTGACCGCCTCGTCGTCCTGCAGCACAAAGGGCTCCACCTCCGCGGGCCCCCTGACCGCCTTGTTGGCCTGCAGCGCAAAGGGCTCCACCTCCGCGGGCCCCCTGACCGCCTCGCCGGCCTGCAGCACAAAGGGCTCCACCTCCGCGGGCCCCCTGACCGCCTCGCCGGGCTGCAGCACAAAGGGCTCCACCTCCGCGGGCCCCCTGACCGCCTCGTCGGCCTGCAGCACAAAGGGCTCCACCTCCGCGGGCCCCCTGACCACCTCGCCGGGCTGCAGCACAAAGGGCTCCACCACCGCGGGCCCCCTGACCGCCTCGCCGGGCTGCAGCACAAAGGGCTCCACCTCCGCGGGCCCCCTGACCGCCTCGTCAGCCTGCAGCACAAAGGGCTCAACCTCCGCTGGCCCCCTGACCGCCTTGTTGGCCTGCAGCGCAAAGGGCTCCACCTCCGCGGGCCCCCTCACCGCCTTGCCGGCCTGCAGCACAAAGGGCTCCACCTCCGCGGGCCCCGTGACCGCCTCGCCGGCCTGCACCACAAAGGGCTCCACCTCCGCGGGCCCCCTGACCGCCTCGCCGGGCTGCAGCACAAAGGGCTCCACCTCCGCGGGCCCCCTGAACGCCTCGTCGGCCTGCAGCACAAAGGGCTCCACCTCCGCGGGCCCCCTGACCGCCTCGCCGCGCTGCAGCACAAAGGGCTCCACCTCCGCGGGCCTCCTGACAGCCTCGTCGGCCTGCAGCGCAAAAGGGCTCCACCTCCGCGGGCCTCCTGACAGCCTCGCCGGCCTGCAGCACAAAGGGCTCCAACTCTGCGGGCCCCCTGACCGACTCGTCGGACTGCAGCACAAAGGGCTCCACCTCCGTGGGCCTCCTGACCGCCTCGCCGGCCTTTCAGCACAAAGGGCTCCACCAGAAAGGGCATCACCTCTGCGGGCCCCCTGACCGCCTCGTCGGCCTGCAGCGCAAAGGGCTCCACCTCCGCGGGCCCCCTGACCGCCTCGTCAGCCTGCAGCGCAAAGGGCTCCACCTCCGCGGGCCCCCTGACCGCCTCGCCGGCCTTTCAGCACAAAGGGCTCCACCAGAAAGGGCACCACCTCCGCGGGCCCCCTGACCGCCTCGCTGGCCTGCACCACAAAGGGCACCACCTCCGCGGGCCCCCTGACCGCCTCGCCGGCCTGCAGCACAAAGGGCTCCACCTCGGCGGGCCCCCTGAACGCCTCGTCGGGCTGCAGCACAAAGGGCTCCACCTCCGCGGGCCCCCTGACCGCCTCGCCGGCCTGCACCACAAAGAGCTCAACCTCCGCGGGCCCCCTGACCGCCTCGCCGGCCTGCAGCACAAAGGGCTCCACCTCCGCGGGCCCCCTGAACGCCTCGTCGGCCTGCAGCACAAAGGGCTCCACCTCCGCGGGCCCCCTGACCGCCTCATCGGCCTGCAGCACAAAGGGCTCCACCTCCGCGGGCCCCCTGACCGCCTCGCCGCGCTGCAGCACAAAGGGCTCCACCTCCACGGGCCCCCTGAACGCCTCGTCGGCCTGCAGCACAAAGGGCTCCACCTCCGCGGGCCCCCTGACCGCCTCGCCGCGCTGCAGCACAAAGGGCTCCACCTCCGCGGGCCCCCTGACCGCCTCGCCGCGCTGCAGCACAAAGGGCTCCACCTCCGCGGGCCCCCTGAACGCCTCGTCGGCCTGCAGCACAAAGGGCTCAACCTCCGCGGGCCCCCTGATCGCCTCGTCGGCCTGCAGCACAAAGGGCTCCACCTCCGCGGGCCCCCTGACCGCCTCGTCGTCCTGCAGCACAAAGGGCTCCACCTCCGCGGGCCCCCTGACCGCCTCGTCGTCCTGCAGCACAAAGGGCTCCACCTCCGCGGGCCCCCTGACCGCCTTGTTGGCCTGCAGCGCAAAGGGCTCCACCTCCGCGGGCCCCCTGACCGCCTCATCGGCCTGAAGCACAAAGGGCTCCACCTCCGCGGGCCCCCTGATCGCCTCAACGGCCTGCAGCGCAAAGGGCTCCACCTCCGCGGGCCCCCTGACCACCTCGTCGGCCTTCAGCACAAAGGGCTCAACCTCCGCGGGCCCCCTGACCGCCTCGCCGGCCTGCAGCACAAAGGGCTCCACCTCCGCGGGCCCCCTGAACGCCTCGTCGGCCTGCAGCACAAAGGGCTCCACCTCCGCGGGCCCCCTGACCGCCTCATCGGCCTGCAGCACAAAGGGCTCCACCTCCGCGGGCCCCCTGACCGCCTCGCCGCGCTGCAGCACAAAGGGCTCCACCTCCACGGGCCCCCTGAACGCCTCGTCGGCCTGCAGCACAAAGGGCTCCACCTCCGCGGGCCCCCTGACCGCCTCATCGGCCTGCAGCACAAAGGGCTCCACCTCCGCGGGCCCCCTGACCGCCTCGCCGCGCTGCAGCACAAAGGGCTCCACCTCCGCGGGCCCCCTGACCGCCTCGCCGCGCTGCAGCACAAAGGGCTCCACCTTTGCGGGCCCCCTGAACGCCTCGTCGGCCTGCAGCACAAAGGGCTCAACCTCCGCGGGCCCCCTGATCGCCTCGTCGGCCTGCAGCACAAAGGGCTCCACCTCCGCGGGCCCCCTGACCGCCTCGTCGTCCTGCAGCACAAAGGGCTCCACCTCCGCGGGCCCCCTGACCGCCTCGTCGTCCTGCAGCACAAAGGGCTCAACCTCCGCGGGCCCCCTGACCGCCTCGTCGTCCTGCAGCACAAAGGGCTCCACCTCCGCGGGCCCCCTGACCGCCTCGCCGGCCTGCAGCACAAAGGGCTCAACCTCCGCGGGCCCCGTGACCGCCTCGCCGGCCTGCACCACAAAGGGCTCAACCTCCGCGGGCCCCCTGACCGCCTCACCGGCCTGCAGTACATAAGGGCTCAACCTCCGCGGGCCCCCTGACCGCCTCGTCGGCCTGCAGCACAAAGGGCTCCACCTCCGCGGGCCCCCTGACCGCCTCGTCGGCCTGCAGCACAAAGGGCTCAACCTCCGCGGGCCCCCTGACCGCCTCGTTGGCCTGTAGCACAAAGGGCTCCACCTCCGCGGGCCCCCTGACCGCCTCGTCGGCCTGCAGCACAAAGGGCTCCACCTCCGCGGGCCCCCTGACCGCCTCGCCGGCATGCAGCACAAAGGGCTCCACCTCCGCGGGCCCCCTGATCGCCTCGTCGGCCTGCAGCACAAAGGGCTCCACCTCTGCGGGCCCCCTGACCGCCTCGCCGGGCTGCAGCACAAAGGGCTCCACCTCCGCGGGCCCCCTGACCGCCTCGTTGGCCTGTAGCACAAAGGGCTCCACCTCCGCGGGCCCCCTGACCGCCTCGTCGGCCTGCAGCACAAAGGGCTCCACCTCCGCGGGGCCCCTGACCGCCTCGCCGGCATGCACCACAAAGGGCTCCACCTCCGCGGGCCCCCTGACCGCCTCGCCGGCCTGCACCACAAAGGGCTCCACCTCCGCAGGCCCCCTGACCGCCTCGTCGGCCTGCAGCACAAAGGGCTCCACCTCTGCGGGCCCCCTGACCGCCTCGCCGGGCTGCAGCACAAAGGGCTCCACCTCCGCGGGCCCCCTGACCGCCTCGCCGGGCTGCAGCACAAAGGGCTCCACCTCCGCAGGCCCCCTGACCGCCTCGTCGGCCTGCAGCACAAAGGGCTCCACCTCCGCGGGCCCCCTGAATGCCTCGCCGGGCTGCAGCACAAAGGGCTCCACCTCCGCGGGCCCCCTGAACGCCTCGTCGGCCTGCAGCACAAAGGGCTCCACCTCCGCGGGCCCCCTGACCGCCTCGCCGGGCTGCAGCACAAAGGGCTCCACCTCCGCGGGCCCCCTGAACGCCTCGTCGGCCTGCAGCGCAAAGGGCTCCACCTCCGCGGGCCCCCTCACCGCCTCGCCGGGCTGCAGCACAAAGGGCTCAACCTCCGCGTGCCCCCTCACCGCCTCGCCAGCGTGCAGCACAAAGGGCTCAACCTACGCGTGCCCCCTGACCGCCTCGTCGTCCTGCAGCACAAAGGGCTCCACCTCCGCGGGCCCCCTGACCGCCTTGTTGGCCTGCAGCGCAAAGGGCTCCACCTCCGCGGGCCCCGTAACCGCCTCGCCGGCCTGCACCACAAAGGGCTCAACCTCCGCGGGCCCCCTGACGGCCTCGCCGGCCTGCAGCACGAAGGGATCAACCTCCGCGGGCCCCCTGACCGCCTCGTTGGCCTGTAGCACAAAGGGCTCCACCTCCGCGGGCCCCCTGACCGCCTCGTCGGCCTGCAGCACAAAGGGCTCCACCTCCGCGGGCCCCCTGACCGCCTCGCCGGCATGCAGCACAAAGGGCTCCACCTCCGCGGGCCCCCTGAACGCCTCGTCGGCCTGCAGCACAAAGGGCTCCACCTCCGCGGGCCCCCTGAACACCTCGTCGGCCTGCAGCACAAAGGGCTCCACCTCCGCGGGCCCCGTAACCGCTTCGCCGGCCTGCACCACAAAGGGCTCAACCTCCGCGGGCCCCCTGACCGCCTCGCCGGCCTGCAGCACAAAGGGCTCCACCTCCGCGGGCCCCCTGACCGCCTCGCCGGCCTGCAGCACAAAGGGCTCCACCTCCGCGGCCCCCTGACCGCCTCGCCGGCCTGCAGCACAAAGGGCTCCACCTCCGCGGGCCCCCTGACCGCCTCGCCGGCCTGCAGCACAAAGGGCTCCACCTCCGCGGGCCCCCTGACCGCCTCGTCGGCCTGCAGCGCAAAGGGCTCCACCTCCGCGGGACCCCTGACCGCCTCATCGGCCTTCAGAACAAAAGGGCTCCACCTCCATGGGCCCCCTGACCGCTTCGTCGGCCTGCAGCAAAAAAGGGCTCCACCTCCGCGGGCCCCCTGACTGCCTCGCCGGCCTGCAGCACAAGGGGCACAACCTCCGCGGGCCCCCTGACCGCCTCGCCGGCCTGCAGCACAAAGAGCTCCACCTCCGCGGGCCCCCTGACTGCCTCGTCGGCCTGCAGCACAAAGGGCTCCATCTCCGCGGGCCCCCGGACCGCCTCGTCGGCCTGCAGCACAAAGGGCTCCATCTCCGCGGGCCCCCTGACCGCCTCGTCGGCCTGCAGAACAAAAGGCTCCACCTCCGCGGGCCCCTGACCGCCTCGTCGGCCTGCAGCACAAAGGGCTCCACCTCCTCGGGCCCCCTGACCACCTCGTCGGCCTTCAGAACAAAAGGGCTCCACCTCCGCGGGCCCCCTGACCACCTCGTCGGCCTGCAGCACAAAGGGCTCCACCTCCGCGGGCCCCCTGACCGCCTCGTCGGCCTGCAGCAAAAAAGGGCTCCACCTCCGCGGGCCCCCTGACCGCCTCGTCGGCCTGCAGCACAAAGGGCTCAACCTCCACGGGCCCCCTGACCGCCTCGTCGGCCTGCAGCACAAAGGGCTCCACCTCCGCGGGCCCCCTGACCGCCTCGTCGGCCTGCAGAACAAACGGGCTCCACGTCCGCGGGCCCCCTGACCGCCTCATCGGCCTGCAGCACAAAGAGCTCCACCTCCGCGAGCCCCCTGACCGCCTCGTCGGCCTGCAGAACAAAGGGCTCCACCTCCGTGTGCTCCCCTGACCACCTCATCGGCCTGCAACACAAAGGGCTCAAACTCCATGGGCCCCCTGACCGCCTCGTCGGCCTGCAGCACAAAGGGCTCCACCTCCGCGGGCCCCCTGACCACCTCATCGGCCTGCAGCACAAAGGGCTCCACCTCCGCGGGCCCCCTGACCGCTTCGTCGGCCTGCAGCAAAAAAGGGCTCCACCTCCATGTGCTCCCCTGACTGCCTCGCCGGCCTGCAGCACAAGGGGCACAACCTCCACGGGCCCCCTGACCGCCTCGCCGGCCTGCAGCACAAAGGGCTCCATCTCCGCGGGCCCCCTGACCGCCTCGTCGGCCTGCAGCACAAAAGGCTCCACCTCCGCGGGCCCCCTGACCACCTCGTCGGCCTGCAGCACAAAGGGCTCCACCTCCTCGGGCCCCCTGACCGCCTCGTCGGCCTTCAGAACAAAAGGGCTCCACCTCTGCGGGCCCCCTGACCACCTCATCGGCCTGCAGCACAAAGGGCTCCACCTCCTCGGGCCCCCTGACCGCCTCATCGGCCTTCAGAACAAAAGGGCTCCACCTCCGCGGGCCCCCTGACCGCTTCGTCGGCCTGCAGCAAAAAAGGGCTCCACCTCCACGGGCCCCCTGACTGCCTCGCCGGCCTGCAGCACACGGGGCACAACCTCCACGGGCCCCCTGACCGCCTCGCCGGCCTGCAGCACAAAGAGCTCCACCTCCGCGGGCCCCCTGACCGCCTCGTCGGCCTGCAGCACAAAGGGCACCACCTCCATGTGCTCCCCTGACTGCCTCGCCGGCCTGCAGCACACGGGGCACAACCTCCACGGGCCCCCTGACCGCCTCGCCGGCCTGCAGCACAAAGAGCTCCACCTCCGCGGGCCCCCTGACCAACTCGTCGGCCTGCAGCACAAAGGGCTCCACCTCCGCGGGCCCCCTGACCGCCTCGTCGGCCTGCAGCACAAAGGGCTCCACCTCCGCGGGCCCCCTGACCGCCTCGTCGGCCTGCAGCAAAAAAGGGCTCCACCTCCGCCGGCCCCCTGACCGCCTCGTCGGCCTGCAGCACAAAGGGCTCCACCTCCGCGGGCCCCCTGACCACCTCATCGGCCTGCAACACAAAGGGCTCAACCTCCATGGGCCCCCTGACCGCCTCGTCGGCCTGCAGCACAAAGGGCTCCACCTCCGCGGGCCCCCTGACCACCTCATCGGCCTGCAGCACAAAGGGCTCCACCTCCGCGGGCCCCCTGACCACCTCATCGGCCTGCAGCACAAAGGGCTCCACCTCCTCGGGCCCCCTGACCGCCTCGTCGGCCTTCAGAACAAAAGGGCTCCACCTCTGCGGGCCCCCTGACCACCTCATCGGCCTGCAGCACAAAGGGCTCCACCTCCTCGGGCCCCCTGACCGCCTCATCGGCCTTCAGAACAAAAGGGCTCCACCTCCGCGGGCCCCCTGACCGCCTCGTCGGCCTGCAGCACAAAGGGCACCACCTCCATGTGCTCCCCTGACTGCCTCGCCGGCCTGCAGCACAAGGGGTACAACCTCCACGGGCCCCCTGACCGCCTCGCCGGCCTGCAGCACAAAGAGCTCCACCTCCGCGGTCCCCCTGACCGCCTCGTCGGCCTGCAGCACAAAGGGCTCCATCTCCGCGGGCCCCCTGACCGCCTCGTCGGCCTGCAGCACAAAAGGCTCCACCTCCGCGGGCCCCCTGACCACCTCGTCGGCCTGCAGCACAAAGGGCTCCACCTCCTCGGGCCCCCTGACCGCCTCGTCGGCCTTCAGAACAAAAGGGCTCCACCTCCGCGGGCCCCCTGACCACCTCGTCGGCCTGCAGCACAAAGGGCTCCACCTCCGCGGGCCCCCTGACCGCCTCGTCGGCCTGCAGCAAAAAAGGGCTCCACCTCCGCGGGCCCCCTGACCGCCTCGTCGGCCTGCAGCACAAAGGGCTCAACCTCCACGGGCCCCCTGACCGCCTCGTCGGCCTGCAGCACAAAGGGCTCCACCTCCGCGGGCCCCCTGACCGCCTCGTCGGCCTGCAGAACAAAAGGGCTCCACCTCCGCGAGCCCCCTGACCGCCTCGTCGGCCTGCAGCACAAAGGGCTCCACCTCCGCGGGCCCCCTGACCACCTCATCGGCCTGCAACACAAAGGGCTCAACCTCCATGGGCCCCCTGACCGCCTCGTCGGCCTGCAGCACAAAGGGCTCCACCTCCGTGTGCTCCCCTGACCGCATCGTCGGCCTGCAGAACAAAGGGCTCCACCTCCGCGGGCCCCCTGACCGCCTCGTCGGCCTGCAGCACAAAGGGCTCCACCTCCGCGGGCCCCCTGACCACCTCATCGGCCTGCAACACAAAGGGCTCAACCTCCATGGGCCCCCTGACCGCCTCGTCGGCCTGCAGCACAAAGGGCTCCACCTCCGCGGGCCCCCTGACCACCTCATCGGCCTGCAGCACAAAGGGCTCCACCTCCGCGGGCCCCCTGACCGCCTCGTCGGCCTTAAGAACAAAAGGGCTCCACCTCTGCGGGCCCCCTGACCACCTCATCGGCCTTCAGAACAAAAGGGCTCCACCTCCGCGGGCCCCCTGACCGCCTCATCGGCCTTCAGAACAAAAGGGCTCCACCTCCGCGGGCCCCCTGACCGCTTCGTCGGCCTGCAGCAAAAAAGGGCTCCACCTCCGTGGGCCCCCTGACCGCCTCGCCGGCCTGCAGCACAAAGGGCTCCACCTCCTCGGGCCCCCTGACCGCCTCATCGGCCTTCAGAACAAAAGGGCTCCACCTCCGCGGGCCCCCTGACCGCTTCGTCGGCCTGCAGCAAAAAAGGGCTCCACCTCCGTGGGCCCCCTGACCGCCTCATCGGCCTGCAGCACAAAGGGCTCCATCTCCGCGGGCCCCCTGACCGCCTCGTCGGCCTGCAGCACAAAAGGCTCCACCTCCGCGGGCCTCCTGACCACCTCGTCGGCCTTCAGAACAAAAGGGCTCCACCTCCGCGGGCCCCCTGACCGCCTCGTCGGCCTTCAGAACAAAAGGGCTCCACCTCCGCGGGCCCCCTGACCACCTCGTCGGCCTGCAGCACAAAGGGCTCCACCTCCTCGGGCCCCCTGACCACCTCGTCGGCCTTCAGAACAAAAGGGCTCCACCTCCGCGGGCCCCCTGACCACCTCGTCGGCCTGCAGCACAAAGGGCTCCACCTCCGCGGGCCCCCTGACCGCCTCGTCGGCCTGCAGCAAAAAAGGGCTCCACCTCCGCGGGCCCCCTGACCGCCTCGTCGGCCTGCAGCACAAAGGGCTCAACCTCCACGGGCCCCCTGACCGCCTCGTCGGCCTGCAGCAAAAAGGGCTCCACGTCCGCGGGCCCCCTGACCGCCTCATCGGCCTGCAGCAAAAAGGGCTCCACCTCCGCGAGCTTCCTGACCGCATCGTCGGCCTGCAGAACAAAGGGCTCCACCTCCGCGGGCCCCCTGACCACCTCATCGGCCTACAACACAAAGGGCTCAACCTCCATGGGCCCCCTGACCACCTCATCGGCCTGCAGCACAAAGGGCTCCACCTCCGCGGGCCCCCTGACCGCCTCATCGGCCTGCAGCACAAAGGGCTCCACCTCCGCGGGCCCCCTGACCGCCTCGTCGGCCTGCAGAACAAAAGGGCTCCACGTCCGCGGGCCCCCTGACCGCCTCATCGGCCTGCAGCACAAAGAGCTCCACCTCCGCGAGCCCCCTGACCGCCTCGTCGGCCTGCAGCACAAAGGGCTCCACCTCCGCGGGCCCCCTGACCGCATCGTCGGCCTGCAGCACAAAGTGCTCCACCTCCGAGGGCCCCCTGACCGCCTCGTCGGCCTGCAGCACAAAGGGCTCCACCTCCGCGGGCCCCCTGACCGCCTCGTCGGCCTGCAGCACAAAGGGCTCCACCTCCTCAGCCCCCTGACCGCCTCGTCGGCCTGCAGCACAAAGGGCTCCACCTCCGCGGGCCCCCTGACCGCCTCGTCGGCCTGCAGCAAAAAAGGGCTCCACCTCCGCGGGCCCCCTGACCGCCTCGTCGGCCTGCAGCACAAAGGGCTCCACCTCCGCGGGCCCCCTGACCGCCTCGTCGGCCTGCAGCACAAAGAGCTCCACCTCCGCGAGCCCCCTGACCGCCTCGTCGGCCTGCAGAACAAAGGGCTCCACCTCCGCGGGCCCCCTGACCACCTCATCGGCCTGCAGCACAAAGTGCTTCACCTCCGAGGGCCCCCTGACCGCCTCGTCGGCCTGCAGCACAAAGGGCTCCACCTCCGCGGGCCCCCTGACCACCTCGTCGGCCTGCAGCACAAAGGGCTCCACCTCCTCGGCCCCCTGACCGCCTCGTCGGCCTGCAGCACAAAGGGCTCCACCTCCGCGGGCCCCCTGACCGCCTCATCGGCCTGCAGCACAAAGGGCTCCACCTCCATGTGCTCCCCTGACCGCATCGTTGGCCTGCAGAACAAAGGGCTCCACCTCCGCGGGCCCCCTGACCACCTCATCGGCCTGCAGCACAAAAGGGCTCCACCTCCGCGGGCCCCCTGACCACCTCGTCGGCCTTCAGAACAAAAGGGCTCCACCTCCGCGGGCCCCCTGACCGCATCGTCGGCCTGAAGTACAAAGGGCTCCCACTCCGCGGGCCCCCTGACCGCCTCGTCGGCCTGCAGCACAAAGGGCTCCACCTCTGTGGGCCCCCTGACCGCCTCGTCGGCCTGAAGTACAAAGGGCTCCCACTCCGCGGGCCCCCTGACCGCCTCGTCGGCCTGCAGCACAAAGGGCTCCACCTCTGTGGGCCCCCTGACCGCCTCGTCGGCCTGAAGTACAAAGGGCTCCCACTCCGCGGGCCCCCTGACCGCCTCGTCGGCCTGCAGCACAAAGGGCTCCACCTCCGCGAGCCCCCTGACCGCCTCGTCGGCCTGCAGCAGAAAGGGCTCCACCTCCGTGGGCCCCCTGACCGCCTCGTCGGCCTGCAGCACAAAGAGCTCCACCTCCGAGGGCCCCCTGACCGCCTCGTCGGCCTGCAGCACAAAGTGCTCCACCTCCGAGGGCCCCCTAACCGCCTCGTCGGCCTGCAGCACAAACGGCTCCACCTCCGCGGGCCCCCTGACCACCTCGTCGGCCTGAAGTACAAAGGGCTCCCACTCCGCGGGCCCCCTGACCGCCTCGTCGGCCTGCAGCACAAAGGGCTCCACCTCCGCGGGCCCCCTGACCGCCTCGTCGGCCTGCAGCACAAACGGCTCCATCTCCGTGGGCCCCCTGACCGCCTCGTCGGCCTGCAGCACAAAGGGCTCCACCTCCGCGGGCCCCCTGACCACCTCGTCGGCCTGCAGCACAAAGGGCTCCACCTCCTCGGGCCCCCTGACCACCTCGTCGGCCTTCAGAACAAAAGGGCTCCACCTCCGCGGGCCCCCTGACCACCTCGTCGGCCTGCAGCACAAAGGGCTCCACCTCCGCGGGCCCCCTGACCGCCTCGTCAGCCTGCAGCACAAAGGGCTCAACCTCCACGGGCCCCCTGACCGCCTCGTCGGCCTGCAGCACAAAGGGCTCCACCTCCGCGGGCCCCCTGACCGCCTCGTCGGCCTGCAGAACAAAAGGGCTCCACGTCCGCGGGCCCCCTGACCGCCTCATCGGCCTGCAGCACAAAGAGCTCCACCTCCGCGGGCCCCCTGACCACCTCGTCGGCCTGCAGAACAAACGGGCTCCACGTCCGCGGGCCCCCTGACCGCCTCGTCGGCCTGCAGAACAAAGGGCTCCACCTCCGCGGGCCCCCTGACCGCATCGTCGGCCTGCAGCACAAAGGGCTCCACCTCCGCGGGCCCCCTGACCACCTCATCGGCCTGCAGCACAAAAGGGCTCCACCTCCGCGGGCCCCCTGACCGCCTCGTCGGCCTTCAGAACAAAAGGGCTCCACCTCCGCGGGCCCCCTGACCGCCTCGTCGGCCTGAAGTACAAAGGGCTCCCACTCCGCGGGCCCCCTGACCGCCTCGTCGGCCTGCAGCACAAAGGGCTCCACCTCCGCGAGCCCCCTGACCGCCTCGTCGGCCTGCAGCAGAAAGGGCTCCACCTCCGTGGGCCCCCTGACCGCCTCGTCGGCCTGCAGCACAAAGAGCTCCACCTCCTAGGGCCCCCTGACCGCCTCGTCGGCCTGCAGCACAAAGTGCTCCACCTCCGAGGGCCCCCTGACCGCCTCGTCGGCCTGCAGCACAAACGGCTCCACCTCCGCGGGCCCCCTGACCACCTCGTCGGCCTGAAGTACAAAGGGCTCCCACTCCGCGGGCCCCATGACCGCCTCGTCGGCCTGAAGTACAAAGGGCTCCAACTCCGCGGGCCCCCTGACCGCCTCGTCGGCCTGCAGCACAAAGAGCTCCACCTCCGCGGGCCCCCTGACCGCCTCGTCGGCCTGCAGCACAAAGGGCTCCACCTCCGCGGGCCCCCTGACCACCTCGTCGGCCTGCAGCACAAAGGGCTCCACCTCCGCGGGCCCCCTGACCGCCTCGTCGGCCTGCAGCACAAAGGGCTCCACCTCCGCGGGCCCCCTGACCGCCTCATCGGCCTGCAGCACAAAGGGCTCAACCTCCACGGGCCCCCTGACCGCCTCATCGGCCTGCAGCACAAAGAGCTCCACCTCCGCGAGCCCCCTGACCGCCTCGTCGGCCTGCAGCACAAAGGGCTCAACCTCCGCGGGCCCCCTGACCACCTCATCGGCCTGCAGCACAAAGGGCTCCACCTCCGCGGGCCCCCTGACCACCTCATCGGCCTGCAGCACAAAGGGCTCCACCTCCACGGGCCCCCTGACCACCTCATCGGCCTGCAGTACAAAGAGCTCCACCTCCGCGGGCCCCCTGACCACCTCGTCGGCCTGCAGCACAAAGTGCTCCACCTCCGCGGGCCCCCTGACCGCCTCGTCGGCCTGCAGCACAAAGGGCTCCACCTCCGCTGGCCCCCTGACCACCTCGTCGGCCTGCAGCACAAAGGGCTCCACCTCCACGGGCCCCCTGACCGCCTCGTCGGCCTGCAGCACAAAGGGCTGCACCTCCGCGGGCCCCCTGACCGCCTCGCCGGCCTGCAGCACAAAGGGCTCCACCTCCGCGGGCCCCCTGACCGCCTCGTCGGCCTGCAGCAAAAAAGGGCTCCACCTCCGTGGGCCCCCTGACCGCCTCATCGGCCTGCAGCACAAAGGGCTCCACCTCCGCGGGCCCCCTGACCACCTCGTCGGCCTGCAGAACAAAAGGGCTCCACCTCCGTGTGCTCCCCTGACTGCATCGTCGGCCTGCAGCACAAAGGGCTCAACCTCCAAGGGCCCCCTGACCGCCTCGTCGGCCTTCAGAACAAAAGGGCTCCACCTCCGCGGGCCCCCTGACCGCATAGTCGGCCTGCAGCACAAAGGGCTCCACCTCCACGGGCCCCCTGACCGCCTCATCGGCCTGCAGCACAAAGGGCTCAACCTCCATCGGCCCCCTGACCGCCTCGTCGGCCTGCAGCACAAAGGGCTCCACCTCCGCGGGCCCCCTGACCGCCTCGTCGGCCTGCAGCACAAAGGGCACCACCTCCATGTGCTCCCCTGACTGCCTCGCCGGCCTGCAGCACAAAGGGCTCCACCTCCGCGGGCCCCCTGACCGCCTCGCCGGCCTGCAGCACAAAGAGCTCCACCTCCGCGGGCCCCCTGACCGCCTCGTCGGCCTGCAGCACAAAGGGCTCCACCTCTGCGGGCCCCCTGACCGCCTCGTCGGCCTGCAGCACAAAGGGCTCCACCTCCGCGGGCCCCCTGACCGCCTCGTCGGCCTTAAGAACAAAAGGGCTCCACCTCTGCGGGCCCCCTGACCACCTCATCGGCCTTCAGAACAAAAGGGCTCCACCTCCGCGGGCCCCCTGACCGCCTCGCCGGCCTGCAGCACAAAGGGCTCCATCTCCACGGGCCCCCTGACCGCCTTGTTGGCCTGCAGCACAAAGGGCTCCACCTCCGCGGGCCCCCTGACCGCCTCGTCTGCCTGCAGCACAAAGGGCTCCACCTCCGCGGGCCCCCTGACCGCCTCGTCGGCCTGCAGCACAAAGGGCTCCACCTCCGCGGGCCCCCTGACCGTCTCGCAGCATGCAGCACAAAGGGCTCCACCTCCGCGGGGCCCCTGACCGCCTCATCGGCCTGCAGCACAAAGGGCTCCACCTCCGCGGGCCCCCTGACCGCCTCATCGGCCTGCAGCACAAAGGGCTCCACCTCCGCGGGCCCCCTGACCGCCTCGTCGGCCTGCAGAACACAAGGGCCCCACCTCCGCGGGCCCCCTGACCGCCTCGTCGGCCTGCAGCACAAAGGGCTCCACCTCCGCGGGCCCCCTGACCGCCTCATCGGCCTGCAGCACAAAGGGCTCCACCTCCGCGGGCCCCCTGACCGCCTCGTCGGCCTGCAGCACAAAGGGCTCCACCTCCGCGGGCCCCCTAGCCGCCTCGCCGGGCTGCAGAACAAAAGGGCCTCATCTCCACGGGCCCCCTGACCGCCTCGTCGGCCTGCAGCACAAAGGGCTCCACCTCCATGGGCCCCCTGACCGCCTCGTCGGCCTGCAGAACAAAATTGCTCCACCTCCGCAGGCCCCCTGACCGCCTCGCCGGCCTGCAGCACAAAGGGCTCCACCTCCGCGGGCCCCCTGACCGCCTCATCGGCCTGCAGCACAAAGGGCTCCACCTCCGCGGGCCCCCTGACTGCCTCGCCGGCCTGCAGCACAAAGGGCTCCACCTCCGCGTGCCCCCTGACCGCCTCGTCGGCCTGCAGCACAAAGGGCTCCACCTCCGCGGGCCCCCTGACCGCCTCGTCGGCCTGCAGAACAAAAGGGCTCCACCTCCGCGGGCCCCCTGACCGCATAGTCGGCCTGCAGCACAAAGGGCTCCACCTCCACGGGCCCCCTGACCGCCTCGTCGGCCTGCAGCACAAAGGGCTCCACCTCCGCGTGCCCCCTAACCACCTCATCGGCCGGCAGCACAAAGGGCTCCACCTCCGCGGGCCCCCTGACCGCCTCGTCGGCCTGCAGCACAAAGGGCTCCACCTCCGCGGGCCCCCTGACCGCCTCGCCGGCCTGCAGCACAAAGAGCTCCACCTCCGCGGGCCCCCTGACCGCCTCGTCGGCCTGCAGCACAAAGGGCGCCACCTCTGCGGGCCCCCTGACCGCCTCGTCGGCCTGAAGTACAAAGGGCTCCAACTCCATGGGCCCCCTGACCGCCTCGTCGGCCTGCAGCACAAAGGGCTCCACCTCTGCGGGCCCCCTGACCGCCTCGTCGGCTTGCAGCACAAAGGGCTCCACCTCCGCGGGCCCCCTGACCGCCTCGTCGGCCTGCAGCACAAAGGGCTCCACCTCCGCGGGCCCCCTGACCACCTCATCGGCCTGCAACACAAAGGGCTCAACCTCCATGGGCCCCCTGACCGCCTCGTCGGCCTGCAGCACAAAGGGCTCCACCTCCGCGGGCCCCCTGACCACCTCATCGGCCTGCAGCACAAAGGGCTCCACCTCCGCGGGCCCCCTGACCGCCTCGTCGGCCTTAAGAACAAAAGGGCTCCACCTCTGCGGGCCCCCTGACCACCTCATCGGCCTTCAGAACAAAAGGGCTCCACCTCCGCGGGCCCCCTGACCGCCTCATCGGCCTTCAGAACAAAAGGGCTCCACCTCCGCGGGCCCCCTGACCGCTTCGTCGGCCTGCAGCAAAAAAGGGCTCCACCTCCGTGGGCCCCCTGACCGCCTCGCCGGCCTGCAGCACAAAGGGCTCCACCTCCTCGGGCCCCCTGACCGCCTCATCGGCCTTCAGAACAAAAGGGCTCCACCTCCGCGGGCCCCCTGACCGCTTCGTCGGCCTGCAGCAAAAAAGGGCTCCACCTCCGTGGGCCCCCTGACCGCCTCATCGGCCTGCAGCACAAAGGGCTCCATCTCCGCGGGCCCCCTGACCGCCTCGTCGGCCTGCAGCACAAAAGGCTCCACCTCCGCGGGCCTCCTGACCACCTCGTCGGCCTTCAGAACAAAAGGGCTCCACCTCCGCGGGCCCCCTGACCGCCTCGTCGGCCTTCAGAACAAAAGGGCTCCACCTCCGCGGGCCCCCTGACCACCTCGTCGGCCTGCAGCACAAAGGGCTCCACCTCCTCGGGCCCCCTGACCACCTCGTCGGCCTTCAGAACAAAAGGGCTCCACCTCCGCGGGCCCCCTGACCACCTCGTCGGCCTGCAGCACAAAGGGCTCCACCTCCGCGGGCCCCCTGACCGCCTCGTCGGCCTGCAGCAAAAAAGGGCTCCACCTCCGCGGGCCCCCTGACCGCCTCGTCGGCCTGCAGCACAAAGGGCTCAACCTCCACGGGCCCCCTGACCGCCTCGTCGGCCTGCAGCAAAAAGGGCTCCACGTCCGCGGGCCCCCTGACCGCCTCATCGGCCTGCAGCAAAAAGGGCTCCACCTCCGCGAGCTTCCTGACCGCATCGTCGGCCTGCAGAACAAAGGGCTCCACCTCCGCGGGCCCCCTGACCACCTCATCGGCCTACAACACAAAGGGCTCAACCTCCATGGGCCCCCTGACCACCTCATCGGCCTGCAGCACAAAGGGCTCCACCTCCGCGGGCCCCCTGACCGCCTCATCGGCCTGCAGCACAAAGGGCTCCACCTCCGCGGGCCCCCTGACCGCCTCGTCGGCCTGCAGAACAAAAGGGCTCCACGTCCGCGGGCCCCCTGACCGCCTCATCGGCCTGCAGCACAAAGAGCTCCACCTCCGCGAGCCCCCTGACCGCCTCGTCGGCCTGCAGCACAAAGGGCTCCACCTCCGCGGGCCCCCTGACCGCATCGTCGGCCTGCAGCACAAAGGGCTCCACCTCCGCGGGCCCCCTGACCGCCTCGTCGGCCTGCAGCACAAAGGGCTCCACCTCCGCGGGCCCCCTGACCGTCTCGCAGCATGCAGCACAAAGGGCTCCACCTCCGCGGGGCCCCTGACCGCCTCATCGGCCTGCAGCACAAAGGGCTCCACCTCCGCGGGCCCCCTGACCGCCTCATCGGCCTGCAGCACAAAGGGCTCCACCTCCGCGGGCCCCCTGACCGCCTCGTCGGCCTGCAGAACACAAGGGCCCCACCTCCGCGGGCCCCCTGACCGCCTCGTCGGCCTGCAGCACAAAGGGCTCCACCTCCGCGGGCCCCCTGACCGCCTCATCGGCCTGCAGCACAAAGGGCTCCACCTCCGCGGGCCCCCTGACCGCCTCGTCGGCCTGCAGCACAAAGGGCTCCACCTCCGCGGGCCCCCTAGCCGCCTCGCCGGGCTGCAGAACAAAAGGGCCTCATCTCCACGGGCCCCCTGACCGCCTCGTCGGCCTGCAGCACAAAGGGCTCCACCTCCATGGGCCCCCTGACCGCCTCGTCGGCCTGCAGAACAAAATTGCTCCACCTCCGCAGGCCCCCTGACCGCCTCGCCGGCCTGCAGCACAAAGGGCTCCACCTCCGCGGGCCCCCTGACCGCCTCATCGGCCTGCAGCACAAAGGGCTCCACCTCCGCGGGCCCCCTGACTGCCTCGCCGGCCTGCAGCACAAAGGGCTCCACCTCCGCGTGCCCCCTGACCGCCTCGTCGGCCTGCAGCACAAAGGGCTCCACCTCCGCGGGCCCCCTGACCGCCTCGTCGGCCTGCAGAACAAAAGGGCTCCACCTCCGCGGGCCCCCTGACCGCATAGTCGGCCTGCAGCACAAAGGGCTCCACCTCCACGGGCCCCCTGACCGCCTCGTCGGCCTGCAGCACAAAGGGCTCCACCTCCGCGTGCCCCCTAACCACCTCATCGGCCGGCAGCACAAAGGGCTCCACCTCCGCGGGCCCCCTGACCGCCTCGTCGGCCTGCAGCACAAAGGGCTCCACCTCCGCGGGCCCCCTGACCGCCTCGCCGGCCTGCAGCACAAAGAGCTCCACCTCCGCGGGCCCCCTGACCGCCTCGTCGGCCTGCAGCACAAAGGGCGCCACCTCTGCGGGCCCCCTGACCGCCTCGTCGGCCTGAAGTACAAAGGGCTCCAACTCCATGGGCCCCCTGACCGCCTCGTCGGCCTGCAGCACAAAGGGCTCCACCTCTGCGGGCCCCCTGACCGCCTCGTCGGCTTGCAGCACAAAGGGCTCCATCTCCGCGGGCCCCCTGACCGCCTCGTCGGCCTGCAGCACAAAGGGCTCCAACTCCACGGGCCCCCTGACCGCCTCGTTGGCCTGCAGCACAAAGGGCTGCACCTCCGCGGGCCCCCTGACCGCCTCGTCGGCCTGCAGCACAAAGGGCTCCACCTCCGTGGGCCCCCTGACCGCCTCACCGGCCTGCAGCACAAAGTGCTCCACCTCCGCGGGCCCCCTGACCGCCTCGTCGGCCTGCAGCACAAAGGGCTCCACCTCCGCTGGCCCCCTGACCACCTCGTCGGCCTGCAGCACAAAGGGCTCCACCTCCACGGGCCCCCTGACCGCCTCGTCGGCCTGCAGCACAAAGGGCTGCACCTCCGCGGGCCCCCTGACCGCCTCGCCGGCCTGCAGCACAAAGGGCTCCACCTCCGCGGGCCCCCTGACCGCCTCGTCGGCCTGCAGCAAAAAAGGGCTCCACCTCCGTGGGCCCCCTGACCGCCTCATCGGCCTGCAGCACAAAGGGCTCCACCTCCGCGGGCCCCCTGACCACCTCGTCGGCCTGCAGAACAAAAGGGCTCCACCTCCGTGTGCTCCCCTGACTGCATCGTCGGCCTGCAGCACAAAGGGCTCAACCTCCAAGGGCCCCCTGACCGCCTCGTCGGCCTTCAGAACAAAAGGGCTCCACCTCCGCGGGCCCCCTGACCGCATAGTCGGCCTGCAGCACAAAGGGCTCCACCTCCACGGGCCCCCTGACCGCCTCATCGGCCTGCAGCACAAAGGGCTCAACCTCCATCGGCCCCCTGACCGCCTCGTCGGCCTGCAGCACAAAGGGCTCCACCTCCGCGGGCCCCCTGACCGCCTCGTCGGCCTGCAGCACAAAGGGCACCACCTCCATGTGCTCCCCTGACTGCCTCGCCGGCCTGCAGCACAAAGGGCTCCACCTCCGCGGGCCCCCTGACCGCCTCGCCGGCCTGCAGCACAAAGAGCTCCACCTCCGCGGGCCCCCTGACCGCCTCGTCGGCCTGCAGCACAAAGGGCTCCACCTCTGCGGGCCCCCTGACCGCCTCGTCGGCCTGCAGCACAAAGGGCTCCACCTCCGTGGGCCCCCTGACCGCCTCGCCGGCCTGCAGCACGAAGGGCTCCATCTCCACGGGCCCCCTGACCGCCTCGTTGGCCTGCAGCACAAAGGGCTCCACCTCCGCGGGCCCCCTGACCGCCTCGCCGGCCTGCAGCACAAAGGGCTCCATCTCCACGGGCCCCCTGACCGCCTTGTTGGCCTGCAGCACAAAGGGCTCCACCTCCGCGGGCCCCCTGACCGCCTCGTCTGCCTGCAGCACAAAGGGCTCCACCTCCGCGGGCCCCCTGACCGCCTCGTCGGCCTGCAGCACAAAGGGCTCCACCTCCGCGGGCCCCCTGACCGTCTCGCAGCATGCAGCACAAAGGGCTCCACCTCCGCGGGGCCCCTGACCGCCTCATCGGCCTGCAGCACAAAGGGCTCCACCTCCGCGGGCCCCCTGACCGCCTCATCGGCCTGCAGCACAAAGGGCTCCACCTCCGCGGGCCCCCTGACCGCCTCGTCGGCCTGCAGAACAAAAGGGCCCCACCTCCGCGGGCCCCCTGACCGCCTCGTCGGCCTGCAGCACAAAGGGCTCCACCTCCGCGGGCCCCCTGACCGCCTCATCGGCCTGCAGCACAAAGGGCTCCACCTCCGCGGGCCCCCTGACCGCCTCGTCGGCCTGCAGCACAAAGGGCTCCACCTCCGCGGGCCCCCTAGCCGCCTCGCCGGGCTGCAGAACAAAAGGGCCTCATCTCCACGGGCCCCCTGACCGCCTCGTCGGCCTGCAGCACAAAGGGCTCCACCTCCATGGGCCCCCTGACCGCCTCGTCGGCCTGCAGAACAAAATTGCTCCACCTCCGCAGGCCCCCTGACCGCCTCGCCGGCCTGCAGCACAAAGGGCTCCACCTCCGCGGGCCCCCTGACCGCCTCATCGGCCTGCAGCACAAAGGGCTCCACCTCCGCGGGCCCCCTGACTGCCTCGCCGGCCTGCAGCACAAAGGGCTCCACCTCCGCGTGCCCCCTGACCGCCTCGTCGGCCTGCAGCACAAAGGGCTCCACCTCCGCGGGCCCCCTGACCGCCTCGTCGGCCTGCAGAACAAAAGGGCTCCACCTCCGCGGGCCCCCTGACCGCATAGTCGGCCTGCAGCACAAAGGGCTCCACCTCCACGGGCCCCCTGACCGCCTCGTCGGCCTGCAGCACAAAGGGCTCCACCTCCGCGTGCCCCCTAACCACCTCATCGGCCGGCAGCACAAAGGGCTCCACCTCCGCGGGCCCCCTGACCGCCTCGTCGGCCTGCAGCACAAAGGGCTCCACCTCCACGGGCCCCCTGACCGCCTCGCCGGCCTGCAGCACAAAGAGCTCCACCTCCGCGGGCCCCCTGACCGCCTCGTCGGCCTGCAGCACAAAGGGCGCCACCTCTGCGGGCCCCCTGACCGCCTCGTCGGCCTGAAGTACAAAGGGCTCCAACTCCATGGGCCCCCTGACCGCCTCGTCGGCCTGCAGCACAAAGGGCTCCACCTCTGCGGGCCCCCTGACCGCCTCGTCGGCTTGCAGCACAAAGGGCTCCATCTCCGCGGGCCCCCTGACCGCCTCGTCGGCCTGCAGCACAAAGGGCTCCAACTCCACGGGCCCCCTGACCGCCTCGTTGGCCTGCAGCACAAAGGGCTGCACCTCCGCGGGCCCCCTGACCGCCTCGTCGGCCTGCAGCACAAAGGGCTCCACCTCCGTGGGCCCCCTGACCGCCTCACCGGCCTGCAGCACGAAGGGCTCCATCTCCACGGGCCCCCTGACCGCCTCGTTGGCCTGCAGCACAAAGGGCTGCACCTCCGTGGGCCCCCTGACCGCCTCGTCGGACTGCAGCACAAAGGGCTCCACCTCCGCGCGGGCCCCCTGACCGCCTCGCCGGCCTGCAGCACAAAGGGCTCCACCTCCATGGGCCCCCTGACCGCCTCGTCAGCCTGCAGCACAAAGGGCTCCACCTCCATGGGCCCCCTGACCGCCTCGTCAGCCTGCAGCACAAAGGGCTCCACCTCCGCGGGCCCCCTGACCGCCTCATCGGCCTGCAGCACAAAGGGCTCCACCTCCGCGGTCCCTCTGACCGCCTCGTCGGCCTGCAGCACAAAGGGCTCCACCTCCGCGGGCCCCCTGACCGCCTCGTCGGCCTGCAGAACAAAAGGGCCCCACCTCCGCGGGCCCCCTGACCGCCTCGTCGGCCTGCAGAATAAAAGGGCCCCATCTCCACAGGCCCCCTGACCGCCTCGTCGGCCTGCAGCACAAAGGGCTCCACCTCCATGGGCCCCCTGACCGCCTCGTCGGCCTGCAGAACAAAATTGCTCCACCTCCGCAGGCCCCCTGACCGCCTCGCCGGCCTGCAGCACAAAGGGCTCCACCTCCGCGGGCCCCCTGACCGCCTCATCGGCCTGCAGCACAAAGGGCTGCACCTCCGCGTGCCCCCTGACCGCCTCGTCGGCCTGCAGCACAAAGGGCTCCACCTCCGCGGGCCCCCTGACCGCCTCGTCGGCCTGCAGAACAAAAGGGCCCCACCTCCGCGGGCCCCCTACCGCCTCGTCGGCCTGCAGCGCAAAGGGCTCCACCTCCGCGGGCCACCTGACCGCCTCGTCGGCCTGCAGCACAAAGGGCTCCACCTCCACGGGCCCCCTGACCGCCTCGTCGGCCTGCAGCACAAAGGGCTCCACCTCCGCGGGCCCCCTGACCGCCTCGTCGGCCTGCAGCACAAAGGGCTCCACCTCTGCGGGCCCCCTGACCGCCTCGTCGGCCTGCAGAACTAAATTGCTCCACCTCCGCGGGCCCCCTGACGGCCTCGCCGGCCTGCAGCGCAAAGGGCTCCACCTCCGCGGGCCACCTGACCGCCTCGCCGGCCTGCAGCACTAAGGGCTCCACCTCCACGGGCCCCCTGACCGCCTCGCCGGGCTGCAGCACAAAGGGCTCCACCTCCGCGGGCCCCCTGACCGCCTCGTCGGCCTGCAGCACAAAGGGCTCCACCTCCGCGGGCCTCCTGACCGCCTCGTCGGCCTGCAGCACAAAGGGCTCCATCTCCGCGGGCCCCCTGACCGCCTCGTCGGCCTGCAGCACAAAGGGCTCCAACTCCACGGGCCCCCTGACCGCCTCGTTGGCCTGCAGCACAAAGGGCTGCACCTCCGCGGGCCCCCTGACCGCCTCGTCGGCCTGCAGCACGAAGGGCTCCATCTCCATGGGCCCCCTGACCGCCTCGTTGGCCTGCAGCACAAAGGGCTCCACCTCCGCGGGCCCCCTGGCCGCCTCGCCGGCCTGCAGCACAAAGGGGTCCACCTCCACGGGCCCCCTGACCGCCTCGTTGGCCTGCAGCACAAAGGGCTGCACCTCCGTGGGCCCCCTGACCGCCTCGGCGGCCTGCAGCACAAAGGGCTCCACCTCCACGGGCCCCCTGACCGCTTTGTCGGCCTGCAGAACAAAAGTGCTCCACCTCCGCGGGCCTCCTGACCGCCTCGTCGGCCTGCAGCACAAAGGGCTCCATCTCCGCGGGCCCCCTGACCGCCTCGTCGGCCTGCAGCACAAAGGGCTCCACCTCCGCGGGCCCCCTGACCGCCTCGTCGGCCTGCAGCACAAAGGGCTCCACCTCCGCGGGCCCCCTGACCGCCTCGTCGGCCTGCAGAACAAAAGGGCCCCACCTCCGCGGGCCCCCTACCGCCTCGTCGGCCTGCAGCGCAAAGGGCTCCACCTCCACGGGCCCCCTGACCGCCTCGCCGGCCTGCAGCACAAAGGGCTCCACCTCCGCGGGCCCCCTGACCGCCTCGTCGGCCTGCAGCACAAAGGGCTCCACCTCCGCGGGCCCCCTGACCGCCTCGCCGGCCTGCAGCGCAAAGGGCTCCACCTCCGCGGGCCACCTGACCGCCTCGCCGGCCTGCAGCACAAAGGGCTCCACCTCCGCGGGCCCCCTGACCGCCTCGTCGGCCTGCAGCACAAAGGGCTCCACCTCCGCGGGCCCCCTGACCGCCTCGTTGGCCTGCAGAACAAAATTGCTCCATCTCCGCGGGCCCCCTGACCGCCTCGCCGGCCTGCAGCACAAAGGGCTCCACCTCCGCGGGCCCCCTGACCGCCTCGTCGGCCTGCAGCACAAAGGTCTCCACCTCCGCGGGCCCCCTGACCGCCTCGCCGGCCTGCAGCACAAAGGGCTCCACCTTCGCGGGCCCCCTGACCGCCTCGTCGGCCTGCAGCACAAAGGGCTCAACCTCCGCGGGCCCCCTGACCGCCTCGTCGGCCTGCAGCACAAAGGGCTCCACATCCGTGGGCCCCCTGACCGCTTCGTCGGCCTGCAGCACAAAGGGCTCCACCTCCGCGCGCCCCCTGACCGCTTCGTCGGCCTGCAGCACAAAGGGCTCCACCTCAACGGGCCCCCTGACCTCCTCGCCGGCCTGCAGCACAAGGGGCACCACCACAAAGAGCACCACCTCCGCGGGCCCCCTGACCGCCTCGTCGGCCTGCAGCACAGAGGGCTCCACATCCGCGGGCTCCCTGACCGCCTCGTCGGCCTGCAGCACAGAGGGCTCCACCTCCGCGGTCTCCCTGACCGCCTCATCGGCCTGCAGCACAGAGGGCTCCACCTCCGCGGGCCACCTGACCGCCTCGTCGGCGGTGGTGTAGGTGTGGTGAGCAAAGGCCGCAGGCCAATGAGAGGTGTGCGGGGCGGGGGTGCCGAGGGACCAATCAGATTGGCCCGAGGCTGAGTGACGGACCAACGGACCAATCTCATTGCCCATAAGCACAGCTAACATAAAACGTTTAAAAAAAAATAAAAAAAAAAATAAAAAAAAAAATATATATATATATATATATATATATACAGTGGTCGACAAATCACCAAAAAATCTACTCGCCGAACAAAAAAAATCTACTCGGCACCTAGTACCACACGTGTGCTGCTTGGGCCAATAGGAGCTCGCCACGATGTTAAATCCACTCGCCAGGCGCGTGCAAATGTATAGGTTTGTCGAACACTGTGTATATATATATATATATATATATATATATATATATATATATATATATATATATACAGGCATACCCCGCTTTAAGTACACTCACTTTAAGTACACTCGCAAGTAAGTACATATCGCCCAATAGGAAAACGGCAGGTCGCGCATGCGCCTGTCATCACGTCCTGAACAGCAATACCAGCTCCCTACCTGTACCGAAGCTGTGCGCAAGCAGGGAGACTATAGAGCCTGTTACAAATGCGTTATTTACATCAGTTATGCACGTGTATAACGATTGCAGTACAGTACATGCATCGATAAGTGGGAAAATGTAGTGCTTCACTTTAAGAACATTTTCGCTTTACATACATGCTCCGGTCCCATTGCGTACGTTAATGCGGGGTATGCCTGTATATATTTTTTTTAATTAAAGTACCTTTTCTATTTTTGCAAACATTTGTCTGAGTGCTCCTTTAGAGGTTTTCTTTTTTGTGTTTCTATATATATATATATATATATATATATATACATTACCGCATAGCAGCAAAAAGGGAGACAGCACTCAGGTGAATGAAAATAAATGTATTAAATACAGCACATAACTCCAACGTTTCGATCCCACAGGGGGATCTTCCTCAGGGTGGTGCAACAGACACAGGACAGTGAGTGACTTATATACCCCACTGTCACTCAATGTATAGTTTTATTATTTATATGGGACATGCACCTATTCATTATTGAATTTCTATTGGAGTGCCAGTGATTTTTTATCACATATATATATATATATATATATATATATATATATATATATATATATATATATATATTGTAGTGTGTGTCTGTGCTTCTACAAGAGTATCAATCTGTGTGTATTTTAGTGGGTGTGTGAATATAACTGATTGTGCGTTTGTATTTTAGGAGCAGGAATCTATTATCACTCCGTTCCTGCACTTTTTTAGGAGCCGGTACGTGTGTGTATAGGTGTGTGTGTATATATATAGGAACGAAACGCTATGCCGCCATCTCACGCTCTCTTGCTCTATCACACACCCCTACCTACACACAAACCTTTTTTAGGATTCTAGCACTGTAGCAGTGAGAGTCTTAGCAAACACATAGAGATACAGTGAGACATGAAGAGACAGAAGATACACTCAAAAGGAACATGAAAAGTGACAGATCTAGTATAACAAGTGACAGACATACGCAGGGTTAATAAGAAAAGAGACAGTCGGATACTCACAGTGAAATGATCATATAGATAACCTGTATCAGTGACAGACTTCAGGACGAGTTCCAATAAAAGCCAGACACACTCCAGGTAGCAACGTTTTATTTGCGTTCTGCTCAAGGATGTCTTCTTTCTACCCCCTTTGTATCTAAAGCCCTCTCCCGCCTTAAACCTTTTTCACTGACTGCCCCACACCTCTGGAATGCCCTTCCCCTCAGTACCCGACTAGCACCCTCTCTATCCACCTTTAAGACCCACCTTAAGACACACTTGCTTAAAGAAGCATATGAATAGCACTGTGGATATTCTGAACACATGATACATATAGCTTGGCCTCCTGCAGACGCACTTACCAGAATTCCCTCCTACTGTCTCTGTACGGTCTCCCTACCTACCAATTAGACTGTAAGCTCCTCGGGGCAGGGACTCCTCTTCCTTAATGTTACTTTTATGTCTAAAGCACTTATTCCCATGATCTGTTATTTATATTATCTGTTATTTATTTGATTACCACATATATTACTACTGTGAAGCGCTATGTACATTAATGGCGCTATATAAATAAAGACATACAATACAATACAATACAATTTAAACACCTGGAATCTTGACCCCTCTGCCTGTAGTTTGGGAAAGGCTGAGGTTTTGGGATCTAAGTGTGTGGGGTTCGCTGTGTCTGGGGAGAACCTTAAATGTTCTCTCTGTGTCTGGAGAGACCCCTAAATGTTCTCTCTTTGTCTGGGGAGACCCCTAAATGCTCTCTCTGTATCTGGGGAGACCCCTAAATGTTCTCTCTGTGTCTGGGGAGACCCAGAAATGTTCTCTCTATGTCTGTGGAGACCCCTAAATGTTCTCTCTATGTCTGTGGAGACCCCTAAATATTCTGTGTCTGGGAGACCCCTAAATGTTCTGTGTCTGGTCGACCACTAAATGTTCTCTGTGTGTCTGGGGTGACCCCTAAATATTCCCCAGTGTAGCTCGCTTCAAAATAACCCAGAAAAGTAGCATTGAGCCCTCGGTGACCGGGCGCTATGACCAGAGGGACTAGGCTCTCCCTTACCTGTGAGTGTGGACTACGTTCCCACTGGCCTCCCCCCCCCCCTGCCCCTCTGGCAGTGAGGGTGACACGGCCGGGGGAAAGGCCAGGGAGGTTAGAATTAGACAGAGGCGTGGGGTCAGTCTACGCCCTGCCATGAGAGTCCCGTCCACCCTGCCCTGTATTGTGAATACTGGTAAATATGTTGGTTGTACGTGTTTAAAATAAAAAAAAGAATAAATAAACAATGAAAATGAATAACAGAAATAAAATAAAAGGTGGCTGGGAGTGGCGAGAGGGCGCGGCTTATTTATACGTGTGCGTCCTGGGGCCCATTCTCGCCAGACGGCCGGGGCCCGGGTAGGGGGGAGTTACGGCCATTGGATCAGGTACCTTTGGCCTTTACCCAATGAGCGAGCACTCTGGCAGGGGGTTGGCACTTATTAGGTTTATTGAAGTTTTAATAAAAAGCCGCAGCCTCGCACCGCCAGACCTCGTGTTTGTGGTTATTTATGTGTTGGTTACGGTGGGGTTTGGGACGCCAAGTGTAGAAGGGAAGAGGGGGGAGAAGGGGGGTCTCACAGTCTCCGAGGTCATGTTTCTATTTTATCAAATATTTTACCAGGAAAAAATACATTGAGTTACCTGTGGTTTCCAAGCATGTCCTGGGGGAGTTATCACAGGGACACAGAAACGTTGCTGAGTTTGGGTTAGTCACTCCCTTAACCTCTCTGCAGTTGAATTCCCCCTTGGCATTTAACACGTTAAAAAAAGCGTTGCTATTTCTCTGCATGAAGTTGCAGGTAATTGGAAGAGTTACACAGTGACGGCTATTTCATCACTCACCTTCTTCACCCGAAACGGTCTTCTTTTCGGTCTTATTTTCGGCTCCTCTTGGCATATCAATTCTTCGATCTGTATGCAGGACAATGCTTTAAGTCAGGGTTGCGCAACCTTTTTCCCCTGCTACCCCCCCACCCCCCCTCCTTACCTTGTCTCCGGCGTTCTGACGTATATATGTGATATCACTTTGCTATGGCAACGCCACATCATGTGACTCCACAGTGTCATTTGACGCCATGTTGCTGTCGCCAGAAGCCACCGGAGACAAGGAAAGGGAACTTACAGAGGCCTTGCGCGCGATCACCAGCATTTTATTTAAATGCTGTGGGGAATAGCGAGGGGCCTCTGTAAGCGCCAAGCCCCTCCTCCCCAAAAAAATGTTGCGCCCCTCGATTTGCGCACCCCTGCTTTAAGAGATATTCTGGGACCCTCTAACTCCTCCATCGGACCCTTCCTCATACTGACTGACCTTGCAGTGCTCAGTATTACCTGCTATGATGCCTCTCAAAATACCATGCTAACTCATTCTGAACATACGTGTCCTTTCTACATGTTACTCAGTTAGTATGACCAGGGCCACAGAGCTTTCCCGGGGCCCAGGACTAGTTTCCACCAGGGACCCTCACCCATGGATCAGCGACCTTGCGAGACCCTGCCCCCCCCCCCAACCTGTTTTCTCTTGCACTGCCATAGACAACAACATTTCGGCCTGCTGGCCTTTCTCAGGTAAAGTGGCTAAACACACTAAAGCCAGTAAAGAAAGGCCAGCAGGGAGATACGTCAGACAAGATCCGAAGACTCTTTGATTCCTTGCTATGAGGTATAGCCTACTTTTAGGTGATGGACGTCAGGAAAGGAGGTCAACACTCTTCCCCCCCCCCCCCCCATCTCCCCCCACTCTCTCTTTCTTTCTTTTTTCCAGCCCCTCTCTTTTCTGGTAGGGTCAAATATGGACCCAGGGGCATCACCCATGTGGGTGACATTCTTTCCTATCTTATTTCTCCAAAAATGTATTGTATTGGACAAAATGTAACTTACTATGTGTATGACTTTTGTGATTGCCCAATAAAAATGTTAAAAAAAAAAAAAAAAAATGGCCAGCAGCCGAAACATTGTAGTCTGTGGCACAATAAATGATCTTTTTTGATTCAAATCCGTGTGCCCTTTTCCATCAATCATATTGTATACATTGGACGAAATGCAGGTCTTCCCTGAGACTAAGGGACACCGGTAAAAGTATCACTACTTATTGTTTTTTTTTTGGTGTGCAGCAAATCCCCATCATTTTTGCGTTGCCCCAATCTCACACACCACCATGCTCTCTCACCCCCCTCTTACACTCCCCCGTCACCCTTTCCTTCCCCAAAGGTTGTCCTTTAATCAGATCTTACCTCAAGTGTCTCCATCTCCCTTGGAAATGTTCTGGCTTTAAACTGTGTGGCTCCTCTTGATCCGAACTTTCTTAGCTGACCCCTTTTAGAAATCACTCACGGGCGGTTTTGGCTCCGAGGGATCTAAAAAATAAGCGACTCCAAAAAGATGTGAAATATGCGCAAGGGTCCTAAAATATTTCTCTAATGGGGTTCTGAGGGGGAGACTTAAATACTAGTTAATATAATCTACATTACTAAGAAATATCTATTAAACTAAGAAATATAATCTATTAAACTAAGAAATATAATCTATTATACTAAATAAATATCTATTAAACTAATTAATATAATCTATTGTACTAAGCAATATCATCTAATAAACGAAATAAATATAATCTATTCAAAAACAATACAAGAAAAAGCTGGAGAAATAATACGTCAACCAAGCCACAGATTTGATGCCAATGAGCGTTGAACTCCTTGTAGATCCACCGCCAGCTGGTGGTGGCAGAAAGTGGTGACATACAGTAGAAGTACAGAGCGGTTGAGCTGTAACCACGGAAATCAGCTCAGAAATAAACACAATATTTTTTGAAATTTAGAATGAGAATGTTCCGTATGTCATATTCTGGGCCCAGACTCTGAGCCCTGTCACATGTTAGCAGCTTGTGATAATAGGAGATATCCATATACTGGGATGTGATAAGACAGCGGTGCGCAAACTGGGGGGCGCAAGTTTATGTGGGGGGGGGGGGGGCGCAGGCTGCGTGCAGGGAAACCTGGGGGCGGGCAGAAGCTCCGTGCAGAGGCTGCTTCCAGTTCTCTGCTCTGTCTGCCTGCAGAGGGGGCGGGGCCTTGCTGCGGGGCCTTCCCTGCACACAGACAAGCCTTCCTCCTCCTGTCTGTTACCCGCCCGTTTTCAGCAGCACATGGGGGGACCTGAGCAGGCTTAGTTACTCCCTCCCCCCCCCCACCCACCAGTTGTGTGTGTGTGTACATATATATGTGTGTGTGTATATGTGTGTGTGCGTGTGTGCGTGTGTGCGTGTGTGCGTGTGTGCGTGTGTATATATGTGTTTGTGTATATGTGTGTGCATATATATGTGTGTGTGTGTGTGTGTGTATATATATATGTGTGTGTGTGTGTGTGTATATATATATAGGGACTGCCGTGTGTGTGTGTGTGTTGTGTCTGTGTGTGTTTGTGTTGTGATTGAGTGTGTGGTGTGTACTCTGTGCCTGTTGGTTGTCTGTCTGTCTGTGTTGTGTTCTGATTGAGTGTGTGCGGTTTGAGTATTGTGTGTTGGTTGTGATTATGTGAGTGTTGGTTGTGTGTGTTGTGACTGTGACTGTGTGTGTGTGTTGTGACTGTGACTGTGTGTGTGTTGTGATTGAGTGTAAGCTGTGTTGGCAGTGATTGAGTGTGTGTGTGTGTGTGTGTGTGTGTGTGTGTGTGTGTGTGTGTGTGTGTGTGTGTGTGTGTGTGTGTGTGTGTGTGTGTGTGTGTGTGTGTGTGTGTGTGTGTGTGTGTGTGTGCCTGTTGGTTGTCTGTCTGGGTGTGTGTTGTGATTGAGTGTGTGTGTTGGTTGTGATTGAGTGTTGGTTGTGTGTGTTGTGATTTTGTGTGTGTGTGTGGGTGTTGTGATTGAATGCAGTGGTGCACAAACTGGGGGGTGACGCCCCGTGCGCAAGATTATTTAGGCGGGGGGCTTGCGGCAAAACCTGGGTGCGCAGGCAAAAAATATGTGCGCGCGCGGGCGGCCAAACAGAATAGTGCAGGTGGCGGCCACGTGATACGGAGGTACGGGGGAGGAGCACGCCCCAGCGCTGTGATGTCAAACGCCCCTCCCTCCGGTGTCTGCCCTACAATAGCCCTGTGTTCCTGCTTTCTCCGCTGGTAACCTGCTTCGCTGCGATCCTCTGCAAGTGAGAGGGTAGGCTGCCACTATATCAATCATACTATGAATGTACAGAAATAATAAAAAAAAAAGTGTAAATACTTCCCCGCTCGTGCTTGCAAAATTATGCAGGACACCCTGTGCTCATGCTTGGAGAGTTGGTGATGTCACCGCTTTCAGCGGCAGCGTGGACGCTGCCTAATTTTGCAAGAGCGAGCTGTTGAAGTATGTAAGTATTAAGGCTGCGCTTATAGTGCCGGCGACGCGACGTCGCCAGAAAACAAATGCATTGTTGGCGCGTGCGCTTATAGTAAGCGTGACGTGGCGACACGCTTTTTTTAAGCCGGTAATATTTGATTTTTCAGGGGCTGTCGCCTCATGTAACAGCCCCTGAACCTATATATATATAATCTTGCGCACGGGGCGCCCCTCCCCCCCCCCAGTTTGTGCACCACTGCATTCAATCACAACACCCACACACACAAAATCACAACACACACAACCAACACTCAATCACAACCAACACACACTCAATCACTATAGGGAACCATGTTAAAAATGGTTATTGAGGCAAAAAGTGACACTGTGTGCTCATTTGCATGTCATTTCCTAGAATCCCTTGCTGCAGTGGAAGTGCTGTATGCTGGGTGATAATGGGGAATGGCGGGGTTGCAGACCTGCCTAAGACATGCATATGAGCATACAGCTATATTTGTATATATATATATATATATATATATATATATATATATATATATATATATATATATATGCTCATTTGCATGTCTTAGACAGGTCTGCAAGTGTGTGCGTGTGTGCGTGCGTGCGTGCGTGCGTGCGTGTGTGCGTATTATGTTTTTTATCACCACAATTATTAAGGTTATGGTAAGTAAAAAAAGTGACAAAAACCCTCCACAGTAAAGCATAAAGCAACTGTAAATATTACTGTATGCTCATTTGCATGTCTTAGACAGGTCTGCAACCCTGTCTTTCCCCATTATCGCCCAGCATACAGCGCTTCCACTGCAGCAAGGGATTTTAGTGGGTTTAATGGCTGTGCATCTCATTCCAGCCTCTGTCTAAAAGCTGTGTTTAAAACAGCAAGCATTGGCTTGAGGATTTGCTTGTGTAATACGAGCTTGAGACAAAAGGTGGCACTGAGTGCTCATTTGCATGTCATTTCCCAGAATCCCTTGCTGCAGTGGAAGCGCTGTATGCTGGGCGATAATGGGGAAAGACAGGGTTGCAGACCTGTCTAAGACATGCAAATGAGCATACAGTAATATTTACAGTTGCTATATATATATATGTATATGTAGCAGGGTCCCCCCTGGCCCTCCTCACCTGCGTAGAGTAGCGGGTACCCCCGCACCATGTCAGGCAGCTGCAGGGGCGATCGCAGCTCCCGGCGGCATCAGTGACAGGGCGCCGCCATCTTGTGCGCGTTTGCGCATGCGCGGTGCGCGTTTGCAGTCACGGCGGCCATTACACCTAGCGCAGGAAAGTGTAGGGAGGCAGGAAGGACTACTAGAAGTCGCGCATGCGCAGTTAGGGCGATGCGGCGGCCTTTACAGGTTTGCACAGGCTCCATGGAGAGTAGCGGCGGCTATTATAGTGCGCACATGCGGCCCCAATGTTAAAGAGGGCCATAAAGGACAACAATTCCCAGCAGCCTCTGGGGACTGCACTTTCACCTTGGTCACAGGCAGCCAGACAGCCAATAGAGCTTGCAACTTCTCCTGCTGGAGAAGGATACATTGTTGTGTGCAGAGTCAGGAAGCAGACAGTGAAGCACATGAGTTAGGCCTCGTTCAGGGTGCCAGAGGCAGGAGTTGGAGGGAGGGAGGGAGGGCGGCAGTTTGCTGGGCGATGTGTGTTCATCCCCAGCAGACTGTTTCAGGAGTTGAGGAGGGGGCGGGGCTACAGACGGCAGGTTAGGGATCCAAGCTGCAGTCATGAAATCATTCTCAAGAATGATTTCATTGGCTGCCGAGGTCCCAGTGACACTGCTGCAGCTTCAAAAAACGATTTTTTCATTTAGTGAAACTGTAGCCAGCGTCAACTCCTGGCTTCGGAGACAGGGAAGCTGCTACCCTGACAACCAATATTCAATTTGAATACTTTGTGTCCCACGGCAGCTCGCACGGCAGCATGCCCTCCCTCCGAAGCCAGCACCCTGAACAAGGCCTTAATCAGGCTAAGGAGACGGTGGGGGAAGGAAGGGGGGTAGAGAGCTGCGAGCTTCTGCCCTAGGCCAGAAATCCCCAGGCTAGAGCTGAGGCCCTGACTCCCCACTAGTGAGGGTGGGTGTTCATAGGGACAGGACCTTAGGTAAGGACCCTGTGCCCCTTCAGCTGTGCAGTTCCTTAGAGCAGGGAGAGACCCTGTGTAGTTCCTTAGTGCAGGGACCCAGTGAAAAGGTTTGCTGCATGTTCCTGTAAGCTGTGTTGCTGACCCAGAGACTGTCCTTACGGTGGGACGTCCGGCGGGACCCCATCACACGCGGAGGTACAGATCAGCGCTAGACCAAGCAGCGCCGGTAGACCCTTTGCGAAGACACCCAGGTGTAGAGACTTTTACAACCTTCCATACGTGCACCAACTTTAACTTGATCCTCACATGTGACAGGCCTCTTCACACACTTGGGTGGGCTTGGACTCTTTGGACATGGGGTTGGGAAGGGGGTGTAAAGGTATAGCCCAGTTAGGGGCAAGGTTATAGCTGCCAGCTAGTGGCAGGGGGTAACACGGCTGTGTTGCTATACAGTATGATGTGATGTGATGTGATGTTACTGTTTTGCCCATGTAGCCAGGTCCCCCTTGCGCACTCACCCCCTCCTTCCCCGTTGCGAGCGCGCGTTGTGTGTTGCGGCCAGTTGCTATGACGCGATCGGGCCGGTTGCTATGGTGCGGTCGGGCGGTTGCCGGGGACGCGATCGGGCCGGTTGCCGAGGCCGCGATCGCGTTGCTGGGGTCCCCGGCGGCCGGTGAGAAGGGCGCCGCCATACATAGGGCTGTTGCGCATGCGCAGTGGCAGAGCACAGCGCGGGAGGGCCTAAACAGCTCGCGCATGCGCGAGAATAGACTGCCAACCCCCAGGGTGCATAGGGGCAGAGACAAATGACCCCAGGGAGCCAATAGGGCTGAAGTATAGCCCTGCAGGAAGATAGATACATTTCGCGGGGTTTTGGCAGCACGCAGTCAGTCAGGATCCGGACCAGCTAGGGGTAAGAGGTGGATGCAGGGGTCAGTGACCCTCTGCATTAGGCCAGCAGCCCCCAAGGTCCCAGTTAGGTCCTGAGCCACCTAGTAGTTTGTGGAGCTTAGGGACAGGCCCTAGATAGGGACACTGCCCCATTAATTGGTTGCTTAGTCAGGGACACAGTGCTGAATCCGTGCGGCCCTGCGAGGTGGGTTCTGGGCTCAGAACACCACCTACAACCCTGGGACTAAGGTGATATTATCCGCGCTGGAATTCACCCAACGCGGTGTGGAGGACAACGTCGGATCGGGCGGATCTCCAGTGATATCGCGGTACCCGTGGCTGGAGCCCCGGGCAGGTAACCTACCATTCACGTGCACCAACAAGGCCTAATCACCAGACATAGTGGCTGCGCAGTCACACATATATACAGACATTGGTGTTTGACATTTGGGAGTGCGAGACATTTGGGTGGGGGTTACTGGACACAGGGTGGGGTCACTCTGGGGGAGGTTAGCGTCCGCCGTGGCGCAGAGTGGTTAGCGTCCGCCGTGGCGCAGAGTGGTTAGCGTCCTGTGTGACGCCACATGTGGCTCCTCTAGAGAGGAGTCATGGTTATGTGATGTGTGATAATATATGTTTTGCTATGCAGTAAAGCCAGTCCTGTTTTATATTTGCTCGCTTTGTGTGGTTGTTTCCTGTGAGGGCCTCCTCCCACTCCGTTGGGATCCCTCCCAGGTGGAGGCGTTGCACCAAGAGATGTATAACATGCATGTACTCCAGGTTCCCCAAGCGGAGGCTTAGGCTCCTGAGAGCCACACAAGTTGCACAGCAGGTAGTAGCGGTTGTATTCATAGGGAATACCCGTTACATTTGGAGGCGCTGCTGAGATAGTCCTGGGGTGCCCCACTTTGTAGTTACCGTTACCCTGTCAGTCAGCATGTCTGCGCTCACGCCCAAACAAGTGGCCGACTGGGCCGAAAAGCTAGGAGAGCTTCTGCGACACGTGGTCGCCGTAGACGAGGTGCCTGCTGATGTCTCCATGTTTACTGTCTGCAGCGCAGTGAGGACATTACCTGGTCTGGCGGGCGCCCGCCTCATCAGCAAGCACTATAATATTGACCGGCAAGAGAACACCCTATTGCTAGCCACTGAACCAGCTATACTTCCTGATAGAGGCCCACGAGTAGTGTATCTACCAGAGACTTTACCGCAATGGTGCCCTCTAATTTACCCCGGAACTGTTTCCAGTCACGTCACTTCCCTCCCCAGACATGAGGGTTGGGATGACAGAGATATGGCCGCCAGTACACCCATCCGATCAGATATATCCCTACCCCGAGTGACCTTCTCTTCTGATGCTAGGCAAGGGGCCACCAGCTGGGCCGGTAGTCCGCCAACATCACCGGTTACTAACAGGTCCGTGAACAGTTCTACCCCAACCCCTAACAGGCAGCGAGCAGCGATAGCCAGTGGCTACGACAATGATGGCTCTCTGCTAGGAGTGACATTCCCGCAGCTTGTGGAAGCGATAACTACGTCCGCTCAAGCCCAAAATTATAGGAAATTGAAGGCGTTCTCAGGAACGGTTCCTGTCCCCACAGGCGAAGAAAGTATCGATTCTTGGAAGGAGCACACCCTCAAGGTGATCGACGAATGGCCCTGCTCTGAAACGGTCAGACGGCAGAGAATCCTGGAAAGCCTACGACCCCCAGCGGCCACCATGGTCAGTGCACAGCGTGACCAAGACCCTGATCTCTCTGCTCACCAGATGGTAGACTTGTTAGTCCAGATCTATGGCAAAGAGGAAGAGGAGAGCGAGCTGTGGTTCAAATATTACGCTCTCCGACAGAAGGAGAAGGAAGACCTGTCCGACTTCCTGCAACGCATCCAGCTGGTCCTGTGGAAATTGCGAACTTGCGGCCTCATCCTATCTTCAGAGATGGACGAATATCGGCGCAAGCAGTTCCTCCGAGGGGCCATCCCCACGCATCACATCGTGATCATGATCAGGTGCTCACTAAAGGAGGGACCTCCCCCTACCTTCATGGACATTCTGGGGATCGTAAAAGGGCATGAGGCCTATACCAAGCTGCATGCCGGCACCAAGGTCAGAGATCCTCCGGCCAGTGACACCCCGGGAGCCTCCGCTCGCCGGACCAAGACACCTGTCAAAGAGGAAGATGCGCCACCCAAGTCGCCCTCAACGAAAGGGCGGGCTTCGGGGAGATCCTCCCCCACTTACCCAAGACGACTGGACCTTAAAGACGTCGTCTGCTATAACTGTGGACAGAAAGGCCATCTCTCTAGAGAGTGCCCTAATGGAGTCACCCAAGAAAAGGAAACGCCCCGTAAAGGAAGCTCGGCCAGGGCTATGATCTGTCAGAGACAGACATTAGAAGCCAAAACCACCGAGGCCACCCCCACGCCTCCCGAAGCCCCTCCTGACTTGAGCCCAGGCGAAGGAACTCCAGGGGGAGATGGTTACTGTCAGGTGGGCCCTTCGGCCATCGTACGTGTGGTAGTAGAGGGAGTCTATGCTGCTGCTCTATTGGACACCGGGTCTCAAGTGACCATAATATACCGGCACTTCTACGACCAGCACCTGAAGCATTGTCCCCTGCGGTCGGCGGAACATATGAAGGTGAGGGGGTTGAGCAACGAGGATTACCCTATCGATGGGATTGTGAGCGTTCAACTGGAGATACTTCAATTGAATACCGGCAAGAAACATCCCATGCATGTGGAGGCAATGGTGTGCCCAAAGCCTCAAGGACAGTGTCAGTACCCGGTCATCCTGGGGACAAATACGGATATAGTACGAGCTGTAATCAGAGCCTACTTGAAGGAGACTAATGAATTACCAATGGCCAATACACGCCTGGATCCTGTACTGAGAGAGGAGTGCAACCGAGTATATGCCTTAGAGCGTCACGGGGACCTCTACAATCGTCAATGCGGACTGACGACCATTTCACCAGGGGGAGTGAAACGCCTGGCCGTCTGGTGCTGTTATCCGGATCGGGAGGAGACCGATCATCTGTTCTCTCTGGAGAGTGACCCTGAGGAAGAGAGCCAGAGAGGATATAGGGTAATACCTGAAGTAAGAAAGTGGACGACCCGAATTCCTCTCTGAACCCATGTGTATATTCAAAATATCTCTCCATTTCCAATGGACATCGATGTAGGACAAAGTCTGGGCAGTATATACCCCGTCAGCCCGGTAGAAACAGCGCCCCAGGTGAACGCCGCTGCAGTAGGTGAGCGGTTAGTCGACCTGGACTTCAACTTCGGAGATTCGACCCTGCCAACAGAGTAGAAGGATCGACTGACGGCCAAGCTGAAGGAAAGAAAAACAGTATTTTCTACCAGCGAGATGGATGTGGGCCGCAGTCGCAGCGCCCAACACACTATTAGGCTGAGTGACGCCACTCCGTTCCGTGAACGCTCTCGTCGTATCGCCCCCAGGGATGTGGATGATGTAAGGGATGTCCTGGAGGAGATGAAGACCGCTGGAATACTGACGGAGTCGCGGAGTCCTTATGCATCACCCATAGTGGTAGTAAGGAAGAAGAATGGATCTGTAAGATTGTGCGTCGATTATCGAACGCTGAATAATCGTACGGTACCTGACCAATACAATCTCCCTCGTATTGAAGAGATCCTGAATGCTCTGAACGGGAGCCAATGGTTTAGTGTGCTCGATTTGCGATCTGGGTACTACCAGGTACCCATGAGTGAAGAGGATCAGGAAAAGACTGCCTTCGTCTGTCCCCTGGGCTTCTACCAGTTTACGCGTATGCCCCAAGGTATATGTGGAGCCCCTGCTACCTTCCAGCGGCTGATGGAAAAGACAATAGGGGACATGAACCCTCGGGAGTGTCTGGTTTACCTGGACGACATCATTGTCTTCGGGAAGACCTTAGAAGAACACGAGGAGAGGCTGCTGAAGGTGATAGATCGTCTTGGCCAAGAAGGATTGAAGCTATCACTCGACAAGTGTAGGTTTTGTCACACCTCGGTGACCTACGTGGGACACATCGTGTCTGCCCAGGGGATTGCTACTGATCCAGCCAAGGTAGAAGCTGTGGTGAACTGGCCGCGTCCCGATAATGTCACGGAACTGCGATCCTTTCTCGGTTTCTGTGGGTATTACCGTCGGTTCGTGGAAGGGTACTCTAGTCGAGCTAAACCCCTGAACAATTTGCTGAAGATATACCCTGAAGATACTGGGAGAAAGGCCACGTCGGCCCGTCAACCGTTTGGCGATAAGTGGACGCCTGAGTGTGAACGGGCCTTCCTGAACTTGAAGAAAAGCCTGACTGAAGCACCAGTGCTTGCATATGCTGACCCAGAACAACCATATGTCCTGCATGTGGATGCCAGTCTCAATGGACTGGGCGCTGTCCTGCATCAGAAGCATCCCGAGGGTCTTCGGCCTGTAGCCTACATCAGCCGCAGTCTGACACCCAGTGAGCAGAAATATCCGGTACACAAGTTAGAGTTCCTGGCTCTTAAATGGGCGATCACGGAGAAACTTCATGATTACCTCTATGGTGTTACGTTTGAGGTAAGGACCGATAACAATCCCCTCACGTACATCAATACTTCCGCCAAATTGGATGCAGCCGGACACCGATGGCCGGGTAAAGGTTTGGCATCGTAATCACCTTCTCCCCATCCCCCAAGTGGGAGACGAAGAAGAGGAACTCCAGGCCACACCGCTCAACGGTGAGTTCGATCTATCAGAGGTGGGTCAAGAGACTGTAACTAACGAGACTCACTCTGAAACTCCTGAAGACCCTATGGAGGGACCCTCTCAAAGGGACCATCCAGCAGAAGGGGCATCTCCCGAAGGAGCTACGGGTAAAGGGCCCCGTAGGCCAATGCCTACTAAGGTGGCACCAACAGGCCAGCCTTTGGATCCACAGAGCCCGTGCTTTGTACCCTCAGAGACATTTCTCCCCTCAAGGGAAGAGGCTAGGCCTCAGGACTATGCTTATTACTCCCCCGAGGGAGTTGCCGAAGAACAACTCCGACGGTGTCAACGAGTCAGGTACCCGCCAACTCGGGTTACCTACGATCAAATGGGGGCACCCCATTATGAGGCTCAGCAGTGTTCTCGTAGTAAGATTCAATCTGTGATAGCGATGCTCATCGAGTTATGCAATATCGTTTAGAGTTACCTGTGCTAAGTTATATATTTTACTGCATTTTTATTATATAATTTTTTGTACATTGGTGGGAAGTTATGTGGTCCAAGCGAGGACGTTGGAGTTTTCACCAGGGGGAGGATGTAGCCAGGTCCCCCTTGCGCACTCACCCCCTCCTTCCCCGTTGCGAGCGCGCGTTGTGTGTTGCGGCCGGTTGCTATGACGCGATCGGGCCGGTTGCTATGGTGCGGTCGGGCGGTTGCCGGGGACGCGATCGGGCCGGTTGCCGAGGCCGCGATCGCGTTGCTGGGGTCCCCGGCGGCCGGTGAGAAGGGCGCCGCCATACATAGGGCTGTTGCGCATGCGCAGTGGCAGAGCACAGCGCGGGAGGCCCCAGACAGCTCGCGCATGCGCGAGAATAGACTGCCAGCCCCCAGGGTGCATAGGGGCAGAGACACATGACCCCAGGGAGCCAATAGGGCTGAAGTATGGCCCTGCAGGAAGATAGATACATTTCGCGGGGTTTTGGCAGCACGCAGTCAGTCAGGATCCGGACCAGCTAGGGGTAAGAGGTGGATGCAGGGGTCAGTGACCCTCTGCATTAGGCCAGCAGCCCCCAAGGTCCCAGTTAGGTCCTGAGCCACCTAGTAGTTTGTGGAGCTTAGGGACAGGCCCTAGATAGGGACACTGCCCCATTAATTGGTTGCTTAGTCAGGGACACAGTGCTGAATCCGTGCGGCCCTGCGAGGTGGGTTCTGGGCTCAGAACACCACCTACAACCCTGGGACTAAGTGAAGATTATCCAAGGATGGCAGCGGAGCACAGCTGAAGGATGGGGTCAACACCAGCAATGAAGGGGTTAAAAATACTTCTTTAATGAAACATGGTGCAAAACGGGGGGAGACAGCAACAACTCTAACGCGTTTCAGGCTATGCAGCCCTTTTTCAAAGAGTGAAATCGCGTCTCCACTACCCGCAGTTATGAAGGGGAAACCCCGCCCACCTTTCCCAGAGATGCCGTGTGGTTTTCGCGCGGATGCTAGCCAGCTCTCTCATTGGTCAGAGTGAATCTCCAACCAGGGGCTGATTCGGAGAGGCGTCTCTGGTGGCTGTGAGTATCACGCGATTTTCGCGCGAGTACCAGCTGGCGTTCTGGTTGGTCAGAATTAGTTTCCAATCAGTTTTTAATACTGATTTGGAGAAGCGTCTCTGGTAGTCAGGGTTACCCGTTCAGCCGCGGGAGTGGGAAAAACAATAAAGGGTATAACATACAGTGATAAGTGAAAACAAACATATAATATATTAAAAAATCAATGAATACGCAATCGGTTTCCTCATATGGATAGACTCAGGATATGGAATAGCCTACGGCTTATTAATGGTACACAGTGTATAGTTTAATCAGAGGAATATAATTAGATCAAGCCCCTAATTTGTTTCTAATCGATATATAGGGCAAAGGATTATTCATAATAACATTATAATGATGAACAGTTTGCTCCTATTCTGTGTAGAATAATGAATATATATTGAATCCATAGGGAATTGAATTCACAAGTGCAAAAGAAAGAAAGAAATAGATGGGGAGAAGAATAGGAAGGGGAGAAGGAAGGGGGGGAGAGGGGGGGGAGAGCGGGGGGGAGGGGGAAGGGGGGAAGGGGGGGAGGGGGGGGTAAAGGTGGGGGGGGGGCGGGAGGGAAGAACAAGGGGAAAAGGGAATAAAAAACATAATATACATAAAGAAAACAAATCATTATAATAGATATAAACCTTATGGGTATATAAAGCATAACCCATAAACAAATCAAGTGAGAAAGTGTTTCAATTCCCAGTCCTGGTTCATGCCCCTGGGTGCCATTGTCCCAAGGGCATAAATCCAGAACATCTCTCTACGGTTGAGCAAAGCTTCTCTATTGCCTCCCCTGACATGAGTCTGAATGTGCTCAAGGGCACTGTATGTAAAAGATCTTAATGTTCCTACAGGGCAGTGATTGAAGTGGCGTGCGACCGGGTATCTGTCATCACGTTTCTTTATACTCCTGATGTGTTCATTAATTCGAACTTTTAGCGGTCTTATTGTACGGCCCACATAATTACTCCCACAGGGACAGTTAAGTAAATATATTACAAAGTTGGTGTTACATGTAAGAAATTTCTCAATACGATAAATCTGATTAGTATGTATATTTTTAATGGATTTACGTTCTTTAGCGTATCTGCATGTGTTACAGTTCCCACACTTGAAAAATCCCCTTGGGGTTGTCGGGGTGGGTTTCTTGGTAGAACAGAACAAACTCGGTGATATATGGTTCCCAATAGTTTTAGCCTTTTTGAAGACTATTTTGGGGTTAGATTTAACTAAACTCTCTAGATCTCTATCTAGTTTCAGAATAGACCAATGTTTTTGTAGGATGCACCTAATCTGTTCTGCCTGTTTTGAGTAAGTGGTTATGAAGAGTGGTACCTGGGGGGTTGTGTCTCCCTTAGTGTTAATTTCTCCTCTTTTCTTTCTAGTGTTTTTTCTATTCTTATTTAGGAGCTCTGCTCTATCCATTTTGAGTGCGTTCTCAAACGCGATCTTTAGGTCCTTCTCTCCATAACCCCGACTCAGAAATCTTTTTTTGAGTTCCTCAGCCTGAAGGAGGAAAGATTGTTCCGTGGAGCAAATCCTCCTTAGTCTGAGAAACTGTCCCTTTGGAATACCCCGAATAAGGGATCTCGGGTGAGCACTGTTGGACCTGAGCAGCGAATTCCTAGAATTTGTTTTTCTAAACACATTGGTCTGTATATTTAGATCAGTGTCTATGTAGAGGTGTAAATCAAGGTTTTGCACCATGTTTCATTAAAGAAGTATTTTTAACCCCTTCATTGCTGGTGTTGACCCCATCCTTCAGCTGTGCTCCGCTGCCATCCTTGGATAATCTTCACTATGTTTACTCACCCAGCGTGATGCACGCAAAAAATGGATCAAGGTTTCAAAGAAGAGTTTTGATTCTCCCCATTTATGGACTCATGGGGAGTTGCTGACCAGTAACAGTGCCGCAGGTAAGAGAGTTTTTTCTAGTCTAGTGAGGTGCTTTTCTAGCATTACAAATGTACCCTCATTAAAGACAGATTACTCTTTTATACCACTTCCTGCTTTATGATGCACTGGGTCCAATACTCTCAATTACTCATTTAGACCTTGTCCTAACTTGTTTATTTATATATTTTTGAGCAACAATTGCCATTGTACCCCATTCTGCTGTAGCACTGTTTATAGGGAACCTTCCCTTACCTTCAACCCTGGGACTAAGGTGATATTATCCGCGCTGGAATTCACCCAACGCGGTGTGGAGGACAACGTCGGATCGGGCGGATCTCCAGTGATATCGCGGTACCCGTAGCTGGAGCCCCGGGCAGGTAACCTACCATTCACGTGCACCAACAAGGCCTAAT
Source organism: Ascaphus truei (assembly GCF_040206685.1). Taxonomy (NCBI): domain Eukaryota; kingdom Metazoa; phylum Chordata; class Amphibia; order Anura; family Ascaphidae; genus Ascaphus; species Ascaphus truei. The sequence continues at coordinate 236,488,932 of NC_134485.1, read as the reverse complement.
CACCAGACATAGTGGCTGCGCAGTCACACATATACAGACATTGGTGTTTGACATTTGGGAGTGCGAGACATTTGGGTGGGGGTTACTGGACACAGGGTGGGGTCACTCTGGGGGAGGTTAGCGTCCGCCGTGGCGCAGAGTGGTTAGCGTCCGCCGTGGCGCAGAGTGGTTAGCGTCCGCCGTGGCGCATAGTGGTTAGCGTCCTGTGTGACGCCACATGTGGCTCCTCTAGAGAGGAGTCATGGTTATGTGATGTGTGATAATATATGTTTTGCTATGCAGTAAAGCCAGTCCTGTTTTATATTTGCTCGCTTTGTGTGGTTGTTTCCTGTGAGGGCCTCCTCCCACTCCGTTGGGATCCCTCCCAGGTGGAGGCGTTGCACCAAGAGATGTATAACATGCATGTACCCCAGGTCCCCCAAGCGGAGGCTTAGGCTCCTGAGAGCCACACAGGTTGCACAGCAGGTAGTAGCGGTTGTATTCATAGGGAATACCCGTTACACCCATATAGTAAACCTGTGTTATATATACCTTGGTATATGTGGTTCATATATGTGGGTCCTGTGTAGGGGACATTCTACACTCCTAGAATCCTGCACAGGTGGAGGCGCTGTAATTATAAGATCGTTCCAGAGGATTCACCCCCAGGCTCTCACTAGCGGAGGCTCAGACCTCCTGTGAGCCTAACAGGTATACTGCACCACACCTGGTAACATATAGGTTCCCCCTCACATACACTCTACATGTGATTGGGTGGGGGAATACCCATTATATATAGTATGTTTTATATAGATATACATATATACATACACACACACAATCACAATTCTCATTATGCTTTACAAACACAGTAACTGTCAGACAGTAACACACTCACTCAGATACACACACTAATGGTTATATACACAGATATGCTCCCTCTCATTCTCACTACACACGCACCCTCTCGGTGTACAAAAAAAACAATGCTTATAAAAAAAACAATACATACTGGAAAAAAAACAATACATATAAACAAACCCCAGTGCATACTGTCTACAAAAAAACCAATGCATCTAAAAAAAAATTACCAATTGGCCTGTGAGACTATAAAACCGTTACGAGTGAGTTGTAGCATTATCCCCTGATGAAATCAGCCGTGTGCTGAAGAAACGCTTAGGTACTTTCTTCTCGTTGCTATTGCCGCACTATATGTCCTGACGCTGGAAGGGAAGTTGGTATGCGACCAGGACGAGACGCCGGAATTACAGTGGAACCACAACTGCACACCACAGATTGCCGGAGGACCACACTGCGAGGGGCGCAGCCTACCGAGTTTCCCGGTCAACATCCAAAGTCTGGAGCTGCGGAGTGACTTCCGGATTACCACGGAGCACGAGCCTGTCTCATACAATGCTTTTACCAAACAGATGTTTGTGAATTTGTTATTTTTATCTTGTCCAGGAAATGAAATTGTTAAACCGAATTTACACATGGAGCGGGCGCTTTCGCTTCTTTTTTTTGTTTAGATATCTATTGAGGAGGTGGTTGTTTCCACGAAGAGAGCTGCCAGGACTCCGGAGGACGCCCGAATTGGATCCTTTTATGATTTAGTTATTACATAGCTATTAGAGCTAGGTTCCTGGACTTTTAATGTGGTTAGGAAGAGTGTTTATTATTTTATTACAGCTACTTTTTAGTAATTGCACTGTTATTAATTCTGGCCAAATAATTCTCACTACCACTATAAATCTATCTCTAACCACCACCAGATTGCGATATCAGCTATATTATTTATTGGTTATACAAGGGGAGCACAAACTTTTGCAGCTGCGACCCCTGCCTTCCCTCCGCTGGTGCTCGCGCCCCCCGCCCCCCTCCTTACCTTGATGCGACGTCACGTCACCTGCAGTGTCATTTGACGCTGCGTTGCCATGGACATGAGTGACGCCGCAGAGTCAAGGTTAGTAATAGCGTTTGCCTCACGCGATCCTCCGGCATTTAATTTTAATGCCTCAGGGAAAACCGTGGGGCCATTGCACCCGCCAGCGCCCCCCCAGAAAAATCTCCCACCCCCCACTTTGCGCACCGCTGGGTTATACCACAGGTGTGATCAAATGCTAAATAGAATATAAGGGTACACTAGGCGCTGTTCTATATTCTTTTAAATATATATATATATACACACACACACACACATACATATACAGTATATATATATATATATATATATATATATATATATATATATATATATATATATAAAAACAAACATCACAGCTTGCACTCAATGTACTGGTTCATATAGACAGGTGCTAGTCTCAAATAATAGAAAAACAACATTACCATTCTCTCGTCCGGTAAAGAAAGACTGCACTCGGTTCAGTAATCATGAAAAACTGTATTGGGCATCTGAATAAAAAAGATAAGTCACCCAATCCTTATCTTTTTTATTCAGATGCCCAATACAGTTTTTCATGATTACTGAACCGAGTGCAGTCTTTCTTTACCGGACGAGAGAATGGTAATGTTGTTTTTATATATATATATATATATATATATATATATATATATATATATATATATATATATATATATATATATATATGTTACACAAAAAGAGAAAGAAGGGTCAAATAGGTGCACTCAAACAATATATAATGAAAAAGTAGAAAAAATGGACTTTATTAGCAATGAGTATTAAAAAACACACAAGACAGACCCACACAAATATCACATAATAAATTGCTGTGTGATGCAATAATTGAAAATTATACACCAAAAAGGCACAAAAGTCTGGTAAGAACCAAAACAAGGGAGTTCAGATGTAACATAACAAAACCAGGGGAAAGAAAATTCCCCCAGTATTGTGACTAAGATCGGCCGATCTATAGCAAAAGACTCAAAAAAATATATTGATGGCTAAACAAACCAGAACACAGGAAAAATAAATTGACCTCTAAGAAATGGTGTCGTGCAAATAATAATGTAACACACAGCTGAAGGTGAGTATAAATGTGACCCTATGATGTGCTGCAAACGAACTGTAAATGCTGATGCCAAAACTATGCTGCACACATAAAATAAGCAGCAAGGGGAGGGAGTCCAAATAGTGCACTGGTAGCACTCATCATGATTTGATTGCGGCATCTATTTTGTGTCTAATTTATATATATATATATATATATATATATATATATATATATATATATATATATGACTGGGGGTCAGGTAAGTCCAAATGTAACCAATTCACTGCCACAGGGGTACGCAGCGCATTGCAGTGCGGTATAATAACATTGGCAGAGCTGTGTACATGGCCCCTCGGCAGTAATGGGGCTAATGCTGCCCTCTGCCTGCGGGGCCCTAATCAGGGTTTAACACGATTTGATCCGGAGACTACGGGTGTCGGCCAGATATCTCCGGGCTATGGGTTTACCTGGTAAATCTCCGGGTGGCAACGCTGCCCCATCGGACTTCACGCAGCCATGTTGATGGGATTTGCAGGGGGTGATGCCGGGAGGAAGCCGGGAGGAGCCGGAAGACGCCACCGCCGAAGCTAGGAGAAATAAACATATATAAAGAAGATAAATGTAACATATGTTATCTCCGGGTTAGCCTTCAACCACTGCACATATTTAGTAACACACTGATACACACACATCATGGGGAGCTGGGATTTGGGAGGGGTGTCACTGTGTTCTACAGGTGTTTGCACAGGAATAGCCCCCTCTCTCCATCCCTTATTATGATTGGCCCTAGGATTGGGGGGGGGAGGGCTCAGTGCAGAGGAAACAATTGACAATCCCACCCATTTAAAGGCCCTCAACAAATGCACATTTTTTAATCTCCAAACAAACAATAGGCAGACACATTTTTTGCTTTTAGCCCGTTTACATTTGGTAAAGTATTAAAGTTCTTTACAGAGATTGTCTTTGGATAAGAAAAAAAGGAACACAGGAGCGCACCAAGGTAAGAGTAATACAGTGTATTACCAAGTATAAAAAAAAGTAAACACTTACATAGAATAAAACTTTAATACATCTCGATCTAGGCGATATCTTCTTTAGTAGGGCATCACTCAAGAGGGTATACAGGGGCAATGTCAATCCTCCCAGGTAACAGTCCCGCACGCTGGGGCTGACTCTGTAGCGCTATGCGCAATCCGACCTCCACGAGTGTGAGCGTGGTTGGGAGCATAGTGCGCATGCGTAGGAATGAAGCCCTCCGTAGCCGTCTCTGGATGCCTGTCCGTTTTGATAATCGCGACCGGGAAAGATACACTTGTGTGTATGCTAGCTAACAAAATATGTGAAAGCCAGCAACACAACTCACGACGCGTTTCGTATACCAAGTATACTTCATCAGGCTACTAGGACACCTATCTGGTCTATCTTGGTCTGTCATTGGCTGTTCCCAGAGGCTAATCAGCCAATCACGGTGATAGCTGGGAGGGGTGAATGAATTTCAAACACTCCCCTCTCGTAATTTAAATTAAAAATGCTAATATAGGCTATAATGAATGAAATATATAGTAAATTGAATCAATGGCACTATAAAATTGAAAAGATAATATACCATTATCAAAAAATAGATGCCAAGAAATAAAAAATAAGACATATAAAGTCACATTAATAAGTGGACCTTGTAATCAAGTGTAATATAAATTAAAAAGATTTTCATATATAATGATATGAACAGCATATAAAACATTGTGCAAAATACATAAAAACAAATACTCAAATAAACATGACACATAAAACATAAAACAATGATGTTGGAAGAACCAAAAAGATGGGAAAAAACAAGGAAAAGGAAAAGGAGAAAGAAGGGGGGGGAAGGGATAGTGAGGGGGAGAAAAAGAAAGGAAAATGGAAAAGAACAAAGAAGAAAAGGGGAGGGTAAATAAAATAAAATCAAATAGGGGCTAGTGTATGGAAGAATTGGGGAAAGAAACAATAATGAGAATACAATATAACACCCTAATAAAAAGGAAAAACAGAAAAACCTTCAAAATAAACATATGGCAGACTTCAAAGGAATAGTGTGTGGATGTTCACCTCAAAAAGGGAGTCAGCTCTACATAATCAGTTAACCCCCCGGGATATTTTGTTTGGAGGGTAAAAATCCAAAACTGCTCCCTTTTTGCAATTTGCAGATCTTTGTCACCAGCTCTAATGTTTGTTACTATATGTTCAATGCCCATATATTTGACCCCTGTGGTGCTGCATTGGTGAACATCTTTAAAATGGGACAACAGATGTGTAAGTGGTTTACCCAAGGCCAATAGTTTAGGAATATTAACAATAATTCTTAGGTGTTCCACATTACACGTATTTTAAGATGACGTTTGGTGCGGCCTACGTATTGTAGTCCGCACCCACATTGTAAAATATATATGACATATGTTGTCAAACAATCAATATAATTTTTGATCTCATATTTGAAGCCTGTCATTTTGGATTTGAAATGATCTTGTGTGAGCATTATAGGACAAATTTTACACCTATTGCATCTATGATTTCCTTTTAAACCCAATATATCTCTTAAATCCTTCTTTTTCATAGAAACACTACCCGTAAGAAGGCTAGGGGCCAAAATGTTTTTTAGATTATTGGATTTAGTAAAGACAATAGGCTGTCTTTTGGGTAAAAATTTGGCCAATATTGGATCCATATGTAAAATGTACCAATATTTGTTGAGAATATGTTTAATCTTATTGTGTGAGCTATTAAATGTTGTTACAAAATATGGTGTCTTTTTCTTGTTCTTAGAAAGTGATTCATTAAGCTCTACAGTATGTGATGCAATAATTGGCGGGGTAAAGTTATTGATAAAAGTATTCTCCAACGGTTGAATGGGTATGTTCAAATTCCCATTGGTAACAACAATTTGATTTTTAATTTGCTTATTAATTTGAGGTTGAATCAATTTGTTCCTGTTAGTGTTCAAAGCCCTATTGTACGCAGTGGTAACAATGGTATTGTCGTAACCCTTTTGTTGGAAACGTTCAAAGAGTATCTGAGATTGTGCTTTGAACGTTTCCAAATCAGCGCAATTGCGCCTAATGCGCAAGAATTGACTGTATGGGATGTTATTAATGCATCTCCTTTCATGTCCACTGGCTGGATGAAGAAAGGAGTTGACATTAGTGCTCTTGAAATGGGTTTTGGTACATAATTCATTGTTGACAATGTATATTTCCAAATCCAAAAAAGTGATATTGGTTGGGTTTAATTAACTGGTAAAAATGAGGTTAAACTGATTATCATTTAACTTAGCAACAAAGCTATCAAATAAGATGCTGTCACCGTCCCAAATTACAATCACATCATCGATGTAGCTCCGCCACATAATCAACTGGGCCGGAGACACATCGGCACCCCATATGTGTGACGACTCCCACCATCCCATGTATAAATTGGCAAAGGATGGTGCAAAACGTGTCCCCATAGCAGTGCCACACAATTGTAAATAAAACTCGTGTTCAAAAAGAAAATAATTGTGTTTCAAAATAAATTCTATAGAGTTGTGAATGAAACTACGTTGAAGAAGTGGTAAAGTGCCATGTAGTGCTAAAAAGTGATCAATAGCATCTAAACCCCCTTTATGTGGAATAGATGTATATAATGCTTGAACATCAAGAGTGGCTAGATAATAAGATGATTTCCAAGTGAAACCTGTGAGAATAGTGAGAAGGGATGTGGTGTCAAGTAAATGTGATGGTAACAGTGGTACTAATGGTTGTAAAAATAAATCTACGTAAGAGGAAAGATTGGCAGTGAGTGAATTAATCCCTGAAATAATAGGCTGCCCCGGGGGATTAGTGAACGATTTGTGTATTTTGGGTAGATGATACATAATGGGGATGGTGGGAGACGTACAACACAAATAATCAAATTCATGTTTGGTGAGAACATTTGACTGATAAGCGGATTTCAGCATCTCATTCAAACCCAGTTAGAATTGGGCTGTAGGATCTTTTGACAGTTTGCAATAAGACAAAGGGTCTGACAGTAATCTATTAGCCTCCAAGCAGTAATCTGCTCTATTTTGGAGTATAATACCTCCACCCTTGTCTGCTTCACGTACAACTATGTTTGGATCTAATTGTAATATTTTCCGCATATGTCTTTCCTGAGCAGTTAAATTTGTATTCTGACTCATTTGATTTGTCTGAGATTGACGAAGATTCTGAAATTCCTTTTCAACTAATCTATTAAAAATGTCAATATGCTGTCCCCTAGAGTGGTAGCGGTGAAAGATGGAGTTGGGTTTAAACAATGAATGTTGCATAGACAAATCGTCTTTGGTGCTGGTGGAACCCTCGTCCATCAAGGACATTAGGTCCACCAAATGAGTTTGTTCACTGGTAGACAGTGTATTGACAATTGGATTAATAGTATTAGGCACTGGCAATTGACTCCCCTGATCTGAAATAAAGTGTCTGCTAAGAGTTAACTTACGGTTGACCTTCTGAAGATCTATATAAAGATCAAAGTTGTTAACTCTATGTGTGGGGGCAAATGAAAGACGTTTGCCCAAAACATTCATAAGGGTATGGTCTATACAGAAATGGGATAAATTAAAGATGCCCTTTGATTTTAATGTTGGGTCATCTGGTTAGGTTTGGGAGGGGAGTGTGGTTCTCCTATCCCTTGTTCCACTTCCTCTATGTCCTCTCCTGAATCTTGTCTTCTCCTTGTGATGTTTTTGGTATCTCCCAGTAAAGGCGGATGGTTTGAGTCCCAGGTGGATATTGATTGTCTCATTTTCTCCAACCTGTTTAAAAAATCCTCATTTTCTAATTCCTCTTTTTTATCCTTTAATACTTCAAATTTATTTTGGAGAGGAATAGTAGGTGTTCTATATTCCTTTTCTCCGCGGGTAATATTGTGTTTTCTGGGAGCACTATTGTCTTTCCTATTATGTGGGGTCTGTTGTTTATTATAATGTCTATTCTGTTTGGAATGATGGGGATTCCAATATTGATATTTATGAACATTAGTACCCCATCCAGAATGATCTGTGGTATCATTCCTTTGATATTTAGATGGAAGTCTGGTATGCTTCTCATGGGGGGGGGGTCTAGCATGAAAATTAGGATCCCTTGGTGTTCTTGGGATATTAATATGTGCTTTGGGGTTATTATGTTTAGTTTGTAATGAGCCCTTGGATGGAATTGGAACTTCAGTATTGGATTTATGGGTATCTTGTGTAACAGGATCTCCATCTGTAATAGTTTCCTTTACTGTGTCGCAACATTTCTGTATATTTAGAGCATAGTCCCTCTTGTCTCTAAGGAATTTTTTGTTTTTATTAATCAAAATTTGGTTTTCAGATTTCCTCAGTTTAACATTCATATCTCTGGTTAATTGCGGTAATTTGTCTAGACAAGGAATCTCTAAAATCTCATTTTTAACTTTAGTTATTTTACTGTCTGCTTCAATTACTTATTTTTTCCTTTCCAGGATTAGTAATCGAATTAGCTCTAATGAGCAATGGTCGAGAATTCTCTCCCATTCTTTGACAAACTCTGGGCTATCTGTAATATATGTTGAGGGTTTGAGGATTCTAAGTCACCTTGGTATGCGACCCACCCTTATATATTCCTCCAGTGTGGCCATTTCTAGCCAAGACTTAGTCTCTTTCTCCAATAGTTTATGTAACTCATTCATACGAGAGGATAAACTAGGAGTTGCCACCTCTGCTAGTGGTATATCTGAAAACATTTTGCTAAAAAGCTATGGTTTGTTGAACCTATTTTTAAGGCAATCTAGGAATTGGCTGGTGTTGGATTCAGCCATAATGCGTCCATATAAGGAAGGCGAGAGGGGTGGGGAAGAGAGAGAAAGGGGAGAGGGAAGGGGGAAGGAAAAAGAGGATGGAAGAATGGGGGGAGGGAGGGAGGGAAAGGGGGGATGAAACATGGAACAATTAAATAATCAATACAAAGACAAAATATACACAAGTTAAATAATAAACCCAATATAACAATAATGTGTTAATGTGGTATTAAAAACATAAAAGTCTTATAGCTGCTGCGTAAACTGTGTGGGAAAGAAGTGATACTGTGTGACCCAACAAGTGGGTCTCACAGATTACCAGCCAGAGAATGTTCAGTCCGCGCTCTTGCTCTTTATGAATGTGGAAAGTTGATTCCTCTCTGTCCTTTTGCAGCTCCTGTAGTTCGAGGCGTCTTCCCCCACCTCAAAGATGGATCCCGGCGGAGAACTCCGTCGGCAGAGCCAGGCAACCAAGAAAAAAAGGAACACAGGAGCGCACCAAGGTAAGAGTAATAAAGTGTATTACCAAGTATAGAAAAAAGTAAACACTTACATAGAATAAAACTTTAATACATCTCGATCTACGCAATATCTTCTTTAGTTGGGCATCACTTAAGATGCTGATATCCGCTTATCAGTCAAATGTTCCCACCAAACATGAATTTGATTATTTGTGTTGTACGGCTCCCACCATCCCCATTATGTATCATCTACCCAAAATACACAAATCGTTCACTAATCCCCCGGGGCAGCCTATTATTTCAGGGATTAATTCACTCACTGCCAATCTTTCCTCTTACGTAGATTTCTTTTTACAACCATTAGTACCACTTTTACCATCACATTTACTTAACACCACATCCCTTCTCACTATTCTCACAGGTTTCACTTGGAAATCATCTTATTATCTAGCCACTCTTGATGTTCAAGCATTATATACATCTATTCCACATAAAGGGGGTTTAGATGCTATTGATCACTTTTTAGCACTACACGGCATTTTACCACTTCTCCAACGTAGTTTCATTCACAACTCTATAGAATTTATTTTGAAACACAATTATTTTCTTTTTGAAGACAAGTTTTATTTACAATTGTGTGGCACTGCTATGGGGACACGTTTTGCACCATCCTTTGCCAATTTATACATGGGATGGTGGGAGTCGTCACACATATGGGGTGCCGATGTGTCTCCGGCCCAGTTGATTATGTGGCGGAGATACATCGATGATGTGATTGTAATTTGGGACAGTGACAGCATCTCATTTGATAGTTTTGTTGCTAAGTTAAATGATAATCAGTTTAACCTCATTTTTACCAGTGAATTAAACCCAACCAATATCACTTTTTTGAATTTGGAAATATACATTGTCAACAATGAATTATGTACCAAAACCCATTTCAAGAGCACTAATGTCAACTCCTTTCTTCATCCAGCCAGTGGACATGAAAGGAGATGCACTAATAACACCCCATACAGTCAATTCTTGCGCATTAGGCGCAATTGCGCTGATTTGGAAACGTTCAAAGCACAATCTCAGATACTCTTTGAACGTTTCCAACAAAAGGGTTACGACAATACCATTGTTACCACTGCGTACAATAGGGCTTTGAACACTAACAGGAACAAATTGATTCGACCTCAAATTAATAAGCAAATTAAAAACCAAATTGTTGTTACCAATGGGAATTTGAACATACCCATTCAACCGTTGGAGAATACTTTTACCAATAACTTCACCCCGCCAATTATTGCATCACATACTGTAGAGCTTAATGAATCACTTTCTAAAAACATGAAAATGACACCATATTTTGTAACAAAATTTAATAGCTCACACAATAAGATTAAACATATTCTCAACAAATATTGGTACATTTTACATATGGATCCAATATTGGCCAAACTTTTACCCAAAAGACAGCCTATTGTCTTTACTACATCCAATAACCTAAAAACCATTTTGGCCCCTAGCCTTCTTAAGGGTAGTGTTTCTACGAAAAAGAAGGATTTAAGAGATATATTGGGTTTAAAAGGAAATCATAGATGCAATAGGTGTAAAATTTGTCCTATAATGCTCACACAAGATCATTTCAAATCCAAAATGACAGGCTTCAAATATGAGATCTGCAAATTGCAAAAAGGGAGCAGTTTTGGATTTTTACCCTCCAAACAAAATATCCCGGGGGGTTAAATGATTATGTAGAGCTGACTCCCTTTTTGAGGTGAACGTCCACACACTATTCCTTTGAAGTCTGCCATATGTTTATTTTGAAGGTTTTTATGTTTTTCCTTTTTATTAGGGTGTTATATTGTATTCTCATTATTGTTTCTTTCCCCAATTCTTCCATCCACTAGCCCCTATTTGATTTTATTTTATTTACCCTCCCTTTTTCTCCCCTTTTCCCCCTTTTTTTCTTTGTTCTTTTCCATTTTACTTTCTTTTTCTCCCCCTTATCCCTTTCCCCCCCTTCTTTCTCCTTTTCCTTGTTTTTCCCATCTTTTTGGTTCTTCCAACATCATTGTTTTAAACCCGGCATCTATTTTTTGATAATGGTACTTACACTTTATTACATAAAAACAAACAAACTACCAACACTTACATTTTGTGTTGGTAGCGAATATGGACAACGCATGCCGTCCACAACCTGCCTCACTCCGGCAATAACACGGGACCCACGCAGTCGTGCACTAATCGCCCATTAATGACGTCAGCAGCACGGGTCAATCTCGAGCGCCGGAACAGTACAGCAGTGGAGAGGCATACACGTGAGATACTAAGCTCCTCCTCCCTACACGTTTCGTGACGTAGTGTCACTTCCAAAGTGTAAGTGTTGGTAGTTTGTTTGTTTTTATGTAATAAAGTGTAAGTACGTTTTTACACTAGGTTGTATTTATTTCTCTACACGCTTGCTGTGGTGGCTCATGCTGGATCCCTGAGGGCACTACCAAGTACAAGGGATATCACCTGGTTCTACCCACGTGGGGTTCGTGGATGTCGAGGTGGACACGCAGCGCAGTACAGATTCTCTCCCCTGATTGCACAAGATTTCATCTTGTAAGTTAGGGTTATTTCCATCTCAGTAAGGGCTGTGGTTCTCTATATACTGCGCAATTGGTGTGTCTTTTTTATTCATTACAGAGACCATCTGGAGCATACCCTGTAAACCATCAAAGCCATTCTGAACTGTATTGGTTAACCACCCATTGCCAGGACTGTCTTTTCCATCAAGGACTGTGTTCTGGATCATGGTACTGTGAACTTTAACTCATTAGCGCCGGGGACTTAGCTTTTTGTATTTTTGTATGTTATGTCAGATTTGGAACTGTCTATTGTTTGCTGTCCCCTTGGCAGCTGTTGTTTCACGTATTTGTTTTATCACGCATATTCTGTTTGATGTCAAATATCACTTAGCCAATTGGATCAATCACTGATAGAGAGCGTTATTAGTTAGTTTGTAGTCGACTATTCCTAATGTCTGATCTTATGTTTAATGCTGTGCAAGATAAAAATATACATACATCCCCAAATATAAACAATATACCTCTATATCTGTGAGACACGTTTCTGAATGTCTCACCGCTATATCATCCTGGATGGCCCTCCGCCGACTTAAACTTAACATGGCAAAAACAGAGCTCCTTATACTTCCTCCCAAACCTGGCCCTACTACCTCCTTCCACATTACTGTTGGAACTACGATCATTCACCCAGTAGCCCAAGCACGCTGCCTAGGGGTCACACTCGACTCCTCTCTCACATTCAAAACGTTTCTAAAACCTGTCCCTTTTTCCTCCGCAATATAACAAAGATACGCCCGTTCCTCTGTTGCTCAACTGCTAAAACTCTGACACAGGCCCTTATTTTTCCCTGTCTTGATTACTATAACCTCCTGCTGTCCGGCCTTCCTGCCTCTCACCTGTCTCCCCTACAATCTATCCTAAACGCTGCTGCCAGGATCACTCTACTCTTCTTTTTTTTTTTTATAACTTCAATTTTATTTGTTTTTCAGATTCAAAACTGTGACATTGGCTTAACAAACATTCAGGCATTGTATCATGGCACAGAAAAGGGGAAGGGGAAACACAAAATGGATGTGCCCCCAAAAGAATTCACTTAAATGCACACCACCCAAGTGTAAAAAATTAACTTTTAATAAATACTTAAAACATATATTACCAAAGTAACGTGTGATGTGAATTAAAAATGTATTAAATCATAGCTATCAAGCAACCGTGTCATTAGTTATTCTTACTATCCCAGTACCAATTGATATGATGGGATGTTAAAGACAGGGACTGCTATGAGTAGGGTATTAACCCCTCTGGGGCAACGATGAGACCAGATGTAGAGTTGTATATAAATATATTCAGGTAGGTGGCCACAGGATTGAATATCCTATTACTGCTAAATATAGCTCCCCTGCACATTTACATAGAGATAATAACGCTGGCATTTGATGGTATAATAGCTGTATTATAGAACTTCCAAACACAGCAGTGCTGGCTTGAATACACAGCAGTGTGATGTGAAGACGCCTCACATAAGGTGCAAGGATAGCAGGCACACTGACCATGAATTGATTAATGAATAGTTAACTCATATGGTCTTCACAGTTACACCCAGGATACTGCAAACACTACATTAAAAACAGCTCCAAGTAGGAGACTGACAACATTGCGCGTCCAACGCGCGTTTCCCTCCAGCAAAGGAGCTTCTTCAGGGACAAGTATTGTATCATGGCAATATCATACAGGTGTCCAGATTAACAATTGCTCCAAATGATATCTCATCTAGAAGGTATATGAAAGTAAAATTGAATTACTATAAATGCAAAGAATCACTAACCAACTAAGAACAAAAGACAAATGAAGTAACGCAGGTAAAAGGGGGAGGGGGGGTAAGGGTATGGGTGAGTGTCCTGGTCTGCTCCACCGCAGGGGACGCCTTCACTTGAGAATCAATCCCTTATAAACCTCGCTGATGCAGGGGATGGGATTGCTGTGGCCTGGTTATGCCTCTAGCTATCCTCAACAGGCTTTCTCTGCATAATACCCCCGCTTTAGGCTGTGATAATACTCACAAGAGAACGCATCTGGAACTATTAATGCCAAATCGTGCTTACCTCAACCCCGGGGATATCTGTCTGGGCCAGCCAAGGCGTCCAGACTTTTAGGAAATGTTTGCCAGTGTCATTAACTTTTCCATCTGGCAGACAAACCAAATTCTGTTCTGAATCTTTGGGATAGATGGAATTTCCGGTTGTTTCCATAGTGCTGCGATCTCACATCTCGTTGCTGTTGCAAAGTGTGCAATCAGTTTATTACCTGCTTTGGATAAACCCGGCAATGGTCTGTTCAATAAGAACAACTAAGGGTCCGGCGGAATTGTGAGGTCAAAAATCCTCTTGATCCAATTTCTAATTTCCTCCCATATAGGGGAGATCCGAGGGCAGGACCACAGCATCTGTAACAGATTTGCCGCTTCTCTGCATTGTCATGGGCAGCGGTGCGCAAACTGGGGGGCGTGACCCCCAGGGGGGCGTGAGACTGCTGGGGGGGGGGCGCGGGGTTTACAGAGGCCCTGCGCGCTTCATGAAGGCACTTAAATTAAGTGCCGGGGGAGCTGCAGGGCCTCTATAAACCTTTACTTACCTAGGCTCTGACGGCTTCCTTCCTGAATCGCCATGGCAACGCGGCGTCAAAATGACGCTGCGAGGTCATGGGACGTCACGTTGCTATGGCAACGTGACTTCATGACGCTGGAGCGCAGGTAAGTGGGGGTTACGGGGGGCGCGGGAGTGAGGGGACCGCCGGCAGGGGGGCGCAGGGAAAAAAGTTTGCGCCCCCCTGGTCTAGGGCACGAGATAATTTAATTGCGGTTAGATACCACCTCATCAGGACTTTATATGCATTCTCCTAATAATGTAGTGCAAATCGATGTTTTGCTCACCGCCATAACAATTGCCGTCCAAGTTTTTCCCTCTAGCTTTTCCCCTAAGTTTTCCTCCCATTGCTTCATGTAGTTTAGCTTTGGGTGTTCTCCTGGCCCAGAACCGATCACTTCTCTGTACATCTGTGATGTGAGTCCCCGAGTGTTGGGTTTTTTTTTAACACAGAGCTTCTCGGAAGTAGTCAAGGTGGAGTGGGGGGCTAATTTGTTATAAAATGCTCTCATCTGGAGGTATCTAAAGAATTCTTAGTGGGGAACAATTTTGTCAGATTTAATTTGGTCGAATGATTTAATACCCTTTCTACTCTCCAGATCTCTAAATCTATTAAAGCCATTTTCTTTCCAAATAGAGAAGTCGCTACTATTCAAATCTGGAGCAAAGTCCGGGTTGCCCCAGAGAGGGGTCATCAGTTGGTTAAAGCACACTTAAAAATACATGCCTCCCAAACAGACAAGGAGCTGGTCATTGAGGAAAGAGGCGTATTAGCTGACTTGAGCGCTGTTTTAGGTAGCCAAATGAGATTACTCTGCTCTAATGGGGAGCAGAATTCACTCTCCAGAGCCACCCATCTTTTCAATGCTGGGTCACACTGCCACTGTATAATGTGGCATAATTGTGCCGCCTTATAAAAGGACAACAGGCAAGGTACTGCTCGACCCCCCGTTAGGGGAGTTTTCTTTATGTAAGGAATCGGGGGCCATGTCCCCTGCAGCGTGACCCCTCCTTACCCACTACCAGTACTGCAGCGGCTGCTGCCCCTGCCCCCCGTCGCTACCCATGCCGCCACCCAGTGCATAACTTGAACTCTGCCGTCGCCATCTTGGATTCTGGCACTGGTGTTACAGACCCTCAGCTGGGCTCTACTATTTCCTGGTCTCTCAGCCACTCACGAGCAGCTCCTCGACACGCCTCCGCCATGCCCCTCGTCCGGATTGGTCACTGTCGCTTTAAATATCCTGCTTTGACTCCACTTCCTTGCTCTGCATAGCTCCTTGCTTCCTCTGTAGCCTGGAAACTGTGTCGTGCTCCTGTTTGTCTTTTCTCCTACAGATTTGAACCGGCTTGTCTGATTTACCTCTCTGGCTCCCGACTTCGGCTTACCCATCACGATTCTTACCTCTCAGACCCTTGGACACGGAAACGGATTTAACTACAGAACTCTCTATACTCCTGAACTCGGCAAGTACAACGACTATTCTAAATCTTAACCCAGGCCTGGCCACGCTACAACCACATCCCGGACCCGCTCCCTCTGCTGTCGGTGTGTATATTCAACATCCCACCTCAGTACAGGGGACTGGCCTGGTCTATGGGCTGCACAGCGTGACATTATGCAGAGCCCAACAGAAACAGACCTGACTGAGGTGGGCCAAGTAATCAGGGAACTTGCGATTTGCATTGGTACTTTGGGAACTCAGATCACAAGCCTGGTACAACAGCTTTCCCAGCTTTCACTACAGCCTATTCCGGCCCCAGCCGCGCAGGGTGGCGACCGGCCATCAGAACTCAGGATTCCTACGCCTAAAGCATATGCGGGTGACCCTCTAGCCTGTCGTGGGTTTTTGAACCAATGTGAAATACAATTTGAGATTTCTCCCAGCCTGTTCCCCACCGGACGCACCAAGGTAGCCTATGTTTACTCTCTTTTAACAGGGGACGCCTTGGCATGGGCCTCTCCCATCTGGGAGTTGCATGCGGAAACCACCCAGGATTACCAGCTCTTCCGCCAAGAATTCCAGCAGGTATTTGATATTCCCGCCCGCAGAGATACTGCCACTGCTTCTCTTGTTCAATTGTCTCAAGGTCGTAGGTCCGTAGCCAAATATGCATTGGAATTCCGGACTGTCGCGGCGGAGACGCATTGGAACCAAGAAGCCCTTATTGCTGTGTTTTGGCAAGGTTTGTCCGACTCTGTAAAGGATGAACTTGCAGTTCAGCCCAGGCCCCAGGGATTGGAGGAATTGATCGCACTATGCATACGAGTGGATCAGCGCCTTCAACAGCGCCGTCAAGAACGCCAGCGTCCCAGAATTTTCTCTTCTGACCCTATTCTTCCCAGGTCCTTCCCAGCTATTCGTCCTGTTCTAGGCACTGTGGAACCCATGCAGATTGCCAGTCAAGAGTTCCGTAATACCGACAGGACTGCCGATAGAATCCCTGACCGGACTGCCGAAAGGGCTCGTCGCCGGAATGAGGGCCTTTGCTACTACTGTGGATCTCCTGAACATATGGTACGTTTTTGTCCTTTAAGGCCCAAAGAACAAACACGACCAATGGGGCAAGAGGGACTCATTTTGGGGTCAATATCTTCTCACCCTATCTCTGAAGAGGAACTCCCTAAGAGAATTATGCTTCCAGTCTCGCTTGAAGGTCCGAATTTTCGCGTAACCACAGCCGCTTTTCTTGATTCAGGATCCGGTGGTAACTTTGTGGATCAAGATTTTGCTACTCTTAACAAGATTCCGCTCATCGCTAAGAAATCGCCGATTGGCCTCGAGGCTATTGATGGTCGTCCTTTGCAACCTGCCTTCATCACGTTAGAGACTCTTCCTCTCACCCTTTCTGCCGGTACTCATACCGAAGTCATATCCTTTGACGTGATGCACTCTCCTGCCGTTCCAGTTATCCTAGGATTACCCTGGCTACAGCAGCACAACCCACGCATTGATTGGAGGGATGGCAAGACAATTCAGTGGGAGCCAGAGTCAGACGCCTCACCATTGCCGGTCATTTCTCCTACCACAGTCCTCGCGGGAGTGGAAACGCCCTCGGCTAATGATTCCGCTCTTCCTGAAGCATATGCGGATTTCATCGACGTGTTTAGTAAGACACAATCGGAGGTTCTACCTCCTCACAGACCTTATGATTGCCCCATTAATCTGGTTCCCGGCGCTGTTCTTCCGAAATGTAAGTCCTACCCCTCGTCTCTCCCTGAAAGTGAAGCCATGGCAGCATACATCAAAGAAAACCTTGAAAAAGGATTCATTCGTAATTCTTCATCCCCCGCTGGTGCCGGTTTCTTTTTTGTCAAAAAGAAAGATGGATCCCTGAGACCATGCATTGATTACCGAGGGCTCAATCTCATCATAGTCAAGAATCGATACCCCCTTCCGCTGATCTCTGAACTTTTTGATAGGCTTCAAGGGGCAAAAAAATTTTCCAAGCTAGACCTCCGAGGAGCTTACAATCTTGTTCGCATCCGAGAAGGCGATGAATGGAAGACTGCCTTCAATACCAGAAGCGGCCACTACGAGTATCTTGTAATGCCCTTCGGCTTATGCAATGCTCCTGCTGTTTTTCAGGATTTCATGAATGATATCTTCCGTGATGTTCTCAACTCTTTCGTAATCGTCTATCTGGACGATATCCTAATTTTTTCTAAAAATCTTCAAGATCATGTCCAGCATACCAGGCTCGTTCTCGCTCGCCTTCGTGTCAATAATCTCTACGCTAAGCTCGAGAAATTTCTTTTTCATCAAACCTCTACTGCCTTCTTAGGCTATATAATTTCAGATAAAGGATTTTCAATGGACCCTGAAAAACTTAAGGCTGTTTTGGATTGGCCTCAGCCCAACTCTCTCAAAGCCATCCAGCGTTTTTTGGGCTTCTCCAATTACTATAGGAAATTCATCCGAAATTTTTCCACCACTGTGGCTCCCATTACGGCCCTTACCAAGAAGGGAGCTGACCCGTCTGTATGGCCTCCGCAGGCCGTCTCGTCCTTCGAAACCCTGAAACAAGCTTTCGTCTCGGCACCCATCCTGCGACATCCCGATGTTAGTCTTCCTTTTAATTTAGAAGTTGATGCGTCTGATTGTGGTGCAGGCGCCATCCTGTCCCAGAGATTCTTCCCTCAAGATAAGCTTCATCCATGCGTTTTTTTTTCAAAGAAGTTTTCGCCCGCTGAAAAGAACTATGATGTTGGCAATAGAGAGCTCTTGGCTATCAAGATGGCCTTACAGGAATGGCGACATCTCCTGGAAGGTTCCCGCGAACCTATTTCTATATTGACCGACCATAAAAATCTTCTGTATATCGAAAATGCACGTCGTCTGGGGTCTCGTCAAGCTCGCTGGGCACTATTTTTCTCAAGATTTAATTATACTCTGTCTTATATTCCTGGTTCTAAGAACACAAAAGCTGATGCCTTGTCCCGACAATTTTCTCCGGAGGAAAGATCCGAAGAAACCCCTGAAACTATCGTACCCTCTAAGTTTATAATTTCCGCCAACTCATTTGACATTCTCGAAAAGATCGTTGAAGCTCAAACACAAATTCCGAGTGGTCTAGAGGTACCGGAAGGAACTCTTTATGCGGCACCCAGGTTTCATCAAAAGATACTAGAATGGGGCCACTCTGTCCGTTCAGCCGGCCATCCCAGCTTCAAAAGAACTTTGTATCTTATCAAGCGTACTTTTTGGTGGCCTAATATGGCAAAGATGGTTCATGAATTTACTAGTGCTTGTCCAGTATGCGCACAAAACAAGACTCTTCATCAAAGACCCTCAGGCTTGCTCATGCCCTTGCCAGTACCCGAACGTCCATGGTCACATATTTCAATGGAATTCATTGTGGATCTACCCCCTTCCAGAGGGATGAATACCATTTTGGTCATCATTGACCGTTTTTCAAAACAGGCCCACTTTGTTCCACTCAAAGGACTTCCCTCCTCGCCCACCCTAGCTGATATCTTCACCAAGGAGGTGTTTCACATCCATGGGATACCTACATCCATAGTCTCGGACCGAGGCACGCAATTTATATCGAAATTTTGGCGGGCTTTCTCCAAGAGGCTTGGCATGGCGCTATCCTTCTCGTCAGGCTATCACCCCCAGACTAATGGGCAAACAGAAAGACTAAATCAAACGCTGGAACAATACCTGCGGTGTTTTATTTCCGATTCCCAGGATAATTGGGTTGACCTGCTACCTTGGGCAGAATTTGCAACCAATTCACTTCGTAATGAATCCACGCATGAAACCCCGTTCTTCGTGAATTATGGTTTCCACCCAAGTTGACTGCCAATCTCAAACATTCCGATAGGAGTGCCGGCGGCTGATGAACGGGTAACTACTCTTCAGAAGTCATGGATCAAGATTCAGTCCGCGCTTCTTAGCGCCGCTCAGAAATTCAAGTCTCAGGCAGACCACCGTCGTCAACAGGCCCCTAATTACAAGCCAGGGGACCGAGTTTGGCTTTCGTCTAAGAATATCAAGTTGAAGTCTCCGACCCCGAAATTAGCACCTCGATTCTTAGGGCCTTTTCTGATCCAGGAACAAATCAATCCTGTGGCATTTCGTCTGCAACTTCCGTCTTCCATGAGGATTCCAAATGTATTCCACGTTTCCCTGCTCAAGCCATTCGTCCAGAGCAAACGGTTCCCTGCTAAGACCCATAGACCCAAACCAGTCACGGTCCAAGGACAACCTGAATTCGAAATCCAGACAATCATGGATTCTCGTGTATCCAGAGGAAAGATACAATTCCTTGTTCACTGGAAGTGTTATGGCCCAGAGGAACGCTCTTGGGTACCCAAGGAGGACATCCATGCTCCAGTTCTCTTGGACCGCTTCCACAAGAAATTTCCACAGAAGCCTTGGATGGATCGTCCTGAGGTCGATCCTGAAGGGGGGGTACTGTAAGGAATCGGGGGCCACGTCCCTTGCAGCGTGACCCCTCCTTACCCACTACCAGTACTGCAGCGGCTGCTGCCCCTGCCCCCCGTCGCTACCCATGCCGCCGCCCAGTGCATACCTTGAACTCTGTCGTCGCCATCTTGGATTCTGGCACTGTGTTATAGACCCTCAGCTGGGCTCTACTATTTCCTGGTCTCTCAGCCACTCACGAGCAGCTCCTCGACACGCCTCCGCCATGCCCCTCGTCCGGATTGGTCACTGTCGCTTTAAATATCCTGCTTTGACTTCACTTCCTTGCTCTGCATAGCTCCTTGCTTCCTGTGTAGCCTGGAAACTGTGTCGTGCTCCTGTATGTCTTTTCTCCTACAGATTTGAACCGGCTTGTCTGACTTATCCCTCTGGCTCCCGACTTCGGCTTACCCATCACGATTCTTACCTCTCAGACCCTTGGACACGGAAACGGATTTAACTACAGAACTCTCTATACTCCTGAACTCGGCAAGTACAACGACTATTCTAAATCTTAACCCAGGCCTGGCCACACTACAACCACATCCCGGACCCGCTCCCTCTGCTGTCGGTGTGTATATTCAACATCCCACCTCAGTACAGGGGACTGGCCTGGTCTATGGGCTGCACAGCGTGACACTTTAGAATTGATCTATTTACTCTCGGCTTCTTACCTCTCCAGATAAATGTAGAGATTGCAGACGGAAGTGAGAGTATTTCCTTCAGTATCAGTGGCACCGGTAATGTCTGAAATAGATATAGAATGCGAGGGAGGAGATTCATTTTGACACTATAAATCTTTCCTAGCCAGGAGATCCTGTATGTTGCCCATTTTCTCAGGTCTTCTTTTAATGTCCGGATAAGTTTGGGGTAATTTGCATCATAAATATTTCTATAATCTTTGGTAATGTAAACCCCTAAATATTTGATGTTTTTGCTTTGCCAATTGAAATTAAAATAAAGCCCGATTAGTTTTTCAATATCTTTTGGGAGGTTAATATTTAAAGTTTCAGATTTGGCTTGGTTAATCTTAAAGTCAGAGATTTTATAAAATTTCCCTAGCAAGTCAAACAAGTTCGGCAAGGAGGTAAGAGGTTTTGATATTGACAGGAAAATATAATCTGCATACAGGGCCACCTTGTGGATCTGGGAGTGAACTGCTATGCCCGAAATATCCGGGTTATCACGGATCTGTGCCGCCAGGGGCTCCATACACAGGCCGAACAGAAGGGGCGAAAGGGGGCAGCCCTGTCTCGTGCCGCTCTTAATTTGGAGGGGATCTGATGGGAAACCCTGATGGATTACTGTAGCCGCCGGGCTCGAGAATAATGATAAGATTGCGTTCCCAACCCTTTCCCCGAAACCAAAAGCTCCAAGCGTGGCTTTTAAGTATGGCCAGTCAATCCTGTCAAAGGCTTTTTCTGCGTCTAGGCTCAACATCATTACCTGTATCTTTTTGCATTGGCTATTTCAATCAGATCAATGATTCGTCATGTGTTGTCTGCAGCTTGTCGAACCTTAATAAATCCGACTAGATCTGGATGTATGAGCCTAGGCAGGATGTGACTTAATCTGTAGGCCATTAGCTTAGCATACATTTTGATATCTGTGTTAATTAAAGAAATTGGTCTATAACGTTTACAATCTTGTGGATCTTTACCTGGTTTATGTGCAGTGGGTGTGGTTAGTTAATTGATAACCTAACACACCTGTTGGGTGTCCCTATTTAAACAGAGGCTTCTAACGAATCCTGAGCTTGCGTATTCTGATCTGTGTTTGATTTTAAGTGCTGATTGTTTAAAGTGTGTGCAGTTAGAACCAGAACCAGTTTGAACAAGGAAGTGTCACGACACGCGGTCCTTCGCGCGCCTGCACTTAACTCCGCTCTGGCCCGACACCTGCTGACAACCTTCCGCGCTGTCCTCTGTTACACGCCTCTCCCCGCACGAGCAGATCGCTCCCCACGGGAGCGTCAGTCCCCGCTGACGCGCTGCGCAGGCGCATACCCCGCACCGTGGGATTGGAGGGCAGACCCGAGACGCGTCACCGGCGTTTGACGTGCACGACGCACGCGCAACGCCCCCGAGCGACGAGTCAAGAGGAACTCATTAGTTCCAGTACTGCCAGCGTTCTCTTCCCTTCCGGCCTATCCCTGGTCCCCGCTAGGGTTACGCCTCCGCTCCACCCCCTGGGGTGATTGGTCCTTGCCTGCTACTTATGCTCAGCTGTGCCACTGGCACTTTGGCTGAGCATAGACTCACGTTACCTGGTGTTTGCCTCTGCCTCCCTTGTCTTGTTTCCTTGTCCTAGTTCTGCTTACCCGTGTACCGACTCTGCCTGCCTTTGGAACCCCGACCTTGGCTTGAACTTTGACCATCCATATCTCTCCTGCCCTGACCCTTGGCTCTGGACTTCGACCATCCGCTCTTCTCCAGTTCTGACCTTGGCAATAGTTTCTCACTCGCTCTGGACCTCCCCCGCATCGGACTCGGCAAGTATACGTTTACTCTCACTTCTCCTGTCCTAGACTCGGCCAGCAAGACTACTCTACATTCCGGACGGGTCCCAGTGTCTGTGGCTGGTGGCTACTATCCCATCTCAGCACAGGGGTCTCGTCTAGTTTGTGGCGAGCACAGCGTAACAGGAAGCGGTTAAACAAGGTATAGGATATTGAAGTACAGTTTACTATTAGTACTTATAAACATCATAGTTGCCTGAATGAGCAGGATTGAAAATGCCACTCAATGCATATCTTGCCACATGTATGTGCAATTGGAGCAGCTGTTCCAAGGAGCATACCGCTGTGAAAAGTGTGAGCGGGTGGTCTCTTTAGAGTCAGAGACTGCTGATCTGAAGAAGCAACTTGCAATATTGAGGGACATTGGCAATCTTGAAAGGGGTTTAGAGCTCACTGAGCAGGCCCTTGCTTCGACTAGTGGTGCAGATGGTGGCACTGTTAGTGAGGAGCAGGTAGGTAGCTTGGTTGCTGTTAGTGAGGAGCAGGTAGGTAGCTTGGTTGCTGTTAGTGAGGAGCAGGTAGGTAGCTGGGTGACAATTAGAAGGGGGAGAAGGGGCAATAGGGAGAGGCAGGTCATTTCTGAGCTGACACATCCCAATAGATTTGCCATGTTGAGTGAAGATATTGGGAATGTCGGGGCAGAAATGGCAAGGCTGGGGGAGACTAATTCCTCTAGCAGCCAGGGGAATAGTTCCTCCAGCACAGTGGGGACTCAGGATGCTCAGATACAAAGAAAGATTGTTGTGGTAGGGGACTCCATTATTAGGAAGGTAGATAGGGCAATCTGTTGCCATGACCGCATGAACCGAACAGTTTGTTGTCTCCCGGGTGCTCGGGTTTGGCACATTGCGGATCAGGTAGACAGATTATTGGGGGGGGGGGGGGAGGGGCTGGGATTGACCCGGCAGTCTTGGTACACGTTGGCACCAATGACAAAGTTAGAGAAAGATGGAGGGTCCTAAAAAATGATTACAGGGATCTAGGCCAAAAGCTTAAGGGCAAGGACCTCCAAGGTAGTATTTTCTGAAATACTACCAGTGCCATGCGCTTCTGCAGGGAGACAGTCAGAGATCAGGGAGGTTAATGCATTGCTAAGAAAGTGGTGCAGGAAGGAGGGGTTTGGGTTTTTAGAGCACTGGGACTCCTTTTCTGAGAGGTGCCATCTATATTCTAGGGACGGATTGCACCTCAATGAAGAGGGATCTTCTGTGCTGGGAGAATGCTAAAAAGGTTGGAGGAGATTTTAAACTAGGATGGAGGGGGGAGGGGAATGAAACAGATAATGAACTACTGTAAATGGAATAGAGGAGGATACAAGGTGGTATGGAGGTAGACTGGGGGCAAGTGCGAGTTTGACAAGCAGTGGGATACCCATAGTAAATACAGATAATACTAGAAAACTTCTAAAGACTAAACCAAGTGGGCGCAGAAAGGAAGGAGCAGATAAGATAATAGTACAGGCTGAAAAAAAACTTAAATGCATGCTTGCTAATGCAAGAAGCCTGACAGATAAAATGGGGGAGCTTGAATTAATAGCTGCAAGGGAGCAGTATAATATCATAGGCATTACTGAAACATGGTGGGATGAAACTCATGACTGGACAGTTATTTTAGAGGGTTATTCCCTTTTTCGGAAGGATCGAACAAATAGAAGGGGAGGTGGAGTATGTTTATATGTTAAACCGGATCTAAAACCTATTATAAGTGTAACTCTGTTTCCCCCCCCCCCCCCAATCTCTAAGGGAGTGTGAGGGATGCATGGGGGCTGGTTACAGGTGTAGTGGTGCATACCTGTGAGGAACAGGAGGGCCTGAGCTTCCCGCGATGTTGTGGGGGAGCCAGGACCGGGCTTCTGGGGTGGTAGCCTCCATATTATCTCAGTGGTCCAGCGCCTCCATCTTCTATACTCCCAGGGTAATGGGATAGGACCGGTATAGAAGAACCCCTCGGGTCCCAGGGTTATACTCTCCAAATCACACACAGTCTTTACGGGTGCAGAACAGTCTATTTATTTGACAGGGCAACGATATCCCAACGATAAGGCTTCCAGCAGCCACAAAACAATCGCCAGAGCCAAGTACAACCTGCTCAACTCCCCACGACTTCCTCCTCTCCTTCCCTCCAAGTCACTCGGCCGACAGGATGATCTGAGCTAGGGCGGCAATACCCCGTGGCCCACCCCCAAGGTTATTCTCGGGGTGGGTCTTGATTTCGATTCCCATCACCCCTGGCAGCGGGGTGAGGGCATTGGTCCACCAGTCTATGGTTCTATCAGCTCTACTTACAGACGCTGATCGGTTTGGTTCTTCTCGCTCTCAACCGGCATGCTGCGCCGGGGAGCCCGTAGCCTCCCGATACTCCTTCCGCAGGATTCGGGGCTTACGGCCTAATACTCAGCAGCTTTAGACCCTTGGTCTCTCTGCTCGCTCGAACTCTTCCTTAACGGACCCTCAATCAGAAGGAACATGGCACACAGCAATCACGAAGAACAACCACCACTCGCCGGATTGGGCTGCTAAATATAGAGCTAGCCCCTCCCCTCCTGGTGTCAGCAGAACCTCCCTCTTGCTCACGCCTGCAGCAGAGTCCAGGCCGGCATCTACCATTCAGGTTAGGGCTATGATGGGGGAAAACCCATAATGATTACTGGTGCCTGATCTTAACAGGACTTACCACAGTAGAAGGAAGATAGGTATAGCCTGAGCTGTTTACAGGGGGCTACATAAGGGATGATGTTTATGAAGGGAATGATGAAAATGTAGAGACTTTGTGGATAGAAATTAGCAGTGGAGCTAAAAGTATAAAGAAAATGTTTGTGGGAATATGCTATAAACCACCAAATATCTGTGAGATTGAGGAAGCTAAAATACTTTTGCAAATGGAGAAGGCATCAAAACTGGGTCATGTTTGCATAATGGGGGATTTTAATTATCCAGACAGACTGCGGCAATGAGATTAGCATTACAACAAAAGGAAACAGGTTTTTGGGGTGCTTAAAGACAATTATATGACCCAAATTATTGAGGAACCAACCAGGAGAGGGGCAGTACTGGATTGGTCATATCAAACAATGTAGAAGTAATAACAAATATTCAAGTCCTGGAACATTTGGGTAACAGTGATCATAACATGGTCTCATTTGAAATAAATTATCAAAAAACAGATTACTTGGGCTCAACAAAGACCTTAAACTTTACAGATTTTAATAAACTGAGGTCTAATCTACAAGTAATACACTGGGATGATGTTTTTGCTGGGAAAATGTAGAAGATAAATGGGCAGTCTTTAAAACATTCTTAGAAAATCACACTTATCAGTGTATACCCTTGGGTAATAAGTACAAAAGAAATAAGTCAAAACCAAATGTGGCTAAATAAACAGGTAGGGGAGGAAATGGACAAGAAGAGGAAGGCGTTTAGATTCTTTAAATCAGAAGGGAATTACAGTATAAGGAATGTAACAAAAATTGCAAAAGGGCAATCAAATTATCAAAAATGGATAATGAAAAAAGGATTGCAATAGAAAGTAAGGTCAACCCTAAAATGTTATTTAAGTACTGTACCTTATTAACAAAAAAAATAGAAAAGAAAATATAGGACCCTTTTAATGTGAGATGGGTAGGCAGATTATTGGAGATAAGGAAAAAGCAGAGGTATTAAACAAATTCTTTGCCTCTATGTTTACCAGGGAAGAATCAAGTTCAATAGTACTGCCGCAGGAGAAAGCCACAACCTCCATATTAATGAACAATTGGTTAACTGAGGAAGAAGTTCATAAGCGACTTGAAAAAATTAAAGTAAATAAGGCACCTGGCCCCAATGGCATACATCCAAGAGTTCTCAAGGAGTTAAGCTCAGTAATAGCCAAACCATTATATTTAATTTTCAAGGACTCCATTTCCACAGGCTCAGTACCACTAGATTGGTGTAAAGCAGATGTGATGCCTATATTTAAAAAGGGAACTAGATCACAATCGGGAAATTACAGACCTGTAAGCCTGACTTCAATAGTGGGGAAACTACTTGAAGGTTTAATACGGGATAATATTCAGGAATACCTAATGGAAAACAAAATTATTAGTAATACAGCTCAACCCCATTATAGCACGATCCGCTATAACGTGGATCGCTTATAACGCGGTTTGACATTTTTTTTTTGCACACTGCATACACTCACAGCACACTGCACACATTCACAGCACACACTCACACAGTCAAATACACACACACACACACACACACACACACACACAAAGACACACTGTCTCTTTAAGGGAGCTTGCTCTCGCAAGACGGAAGCAGAAGCAGGAAGCAGAGACAGGGAGAAGAGCTGCCAGATGCCGGGTAAGTGCTGTGTGCTGTGTACTGTTGCCGCTGCCCCACCAGGTCTGGGAACGCTGGGAGAGTTCTCAGCTTTCCCCCTCCGGCAGACACAATACCACCACAAAAAAGGACCGCGCTATAATGGGGTTAAGCTGTAGTTAGTATTGATTTATGAAGGATAGATCATGCCAAACTAACCTTATTTGTTTCTTTGAGGTAAGTAGGAATTTAGACCAGGATAATGCAGTTGATGTAGTCTACTTAGATTTTGCAAAGGCTTTTGATACGGTTTCACACAAGAGGTTGGTGTAAAAAATAAAGAAAATTGGACTCAGTAATAATATATACACCTGGATTAAAAACTGGTTAAAGGACAGACAACAGAGGGTTGTCATAAATGGAACTTTTTCAGGTTGGGCTAAAGTCGTGAGTGGAGTACCTCAGGGATCGGTACTGGGACCCCTGCTTTTTAACTTGTTTATTAATGACCTTGAGGTTGGGATCGAGAACAAAGTCTCCATCTTTGCTGATGATACTAAATTGTGTAAGGTAATAGAATTAGAGCAGGAAGTAATTTGTCTTCAGAAGGACTTGGAGAGACTGGAAACGTGGGCAGGTAAAAAGCAGATGAGTTTTAATACAGATAAATGTAAGGTTATGCATTTGGGATATAAGAATAAAAAGGTGACTTACAAATTAAATGGAGATATATTGGGGGAATCCTTGATGGAGAAGGATTTAGGAGTGTTTGTAGACAGCAGGCTTAGCAATAGTGCCCAAAGTCATGCAGTAGCTGCAAAGGCAAACAAGATCGTATCTTGCATCAAACGGACAATGGATGGAAGGAAGTAAATATAATAATAATAGCATGTTCTTGTATAGCGCAGCTAGTTGTACACAGCTCTTTACAGAGACATTTTGCAAGCTGAGGTCCCTGCCCCATTGAGCATACAATCTATTTTTTGGCGCCTGAGGCACAGGGAGATAAAGTGACTTGCCCAAGGTCACAAGGAGCCGACACCGGGCTCCCCCTGTTTCAAACTCTCAGCGCCAGCCAGTGGCTTTACTCACTGAGCCACTCCTTCTCCCCATACATAATCATGCCCCTTTACAAAGCATTAGTAAGACCACACCTTGAATATGGAGTACAATTTTGGGCACCAATCCTAGGAAAAGACATTATGGAACTAGAGAGAGCGCAGAGAAGAGCCACCAAATTAATAAAGGGGATGGACATTCTAACTTATGAGGAGAGGCTAGCTAAATTAGATTTATTTACATTAGAAAAGAGGCGTATAAGAGGGGATATGATAACTATATACAAATATATTTGGGGACAATACAAGGAGCTTTCAAAAGAACTATTCATCCCACGGGCAGTACTAAGGATTCGGGCCATCCCTTAAGGTTGGAGGAAAGGAGATTTCACCAGCAACAAAGGAAAGGGTTCCTTACAGTAAGGGCAGTTAAAATATGGAATTCATTACCCATGGAGACTGTGATGGCAGATACTATAGATTTGTTCAAAAAAAGGTTTGACATCTTTTTAAATAGGAAAGGTATACAGGGATATACCAAATAAGCAGTGTTCGACAAACCTATACATTTGCACGCCCCGGCGAGTGGATTTAACATCGTGGCGAGCTCCTATTGGCCCACGCAGCGCACGTGTGGTAGTAGGTGGCGAGTAGATTTTTTGGTGATTTGTCGACCACTGCAAATAAGTATACATGGGAAGGATGTTGATCCAGGGATTAATCCGATTGCCAATACTTGGAGTCAGGAAGGAATTTATTTTTCCCCTTATGAGATATCATTGGATGATATGACACTGGGGTTTTTGTTTGCTTTCCTCTGCTTCAATAAGTAAGTATAGATATAGGATAAAGTATCTGTTGTCTAAATTAAGCTCAGGTTGAACTTGATGGACGTACGTCTTTTTTCAACCTCATCTACTATGTACATACAGGTAACTATGTAACTATATGCCCCCTTACCGGTACCGAGTTCAGAAGTGTCCGCACACAATCATCCGCTTTACCCTCTGGCTGGCAGGCATCACCGGGAAAGCTGAAATCTGCCACTGCCCCTGACGCCTCCGGCCAGGAGTAAGGCTGCAACAGCTGGGCTCTCATCTGAGTGACCCCCTGATGCCCCACTAGTGTAATGGAGTGGGCTCCCTGCAATACTTGCTGCCTACACTCCCTGGGTACCACTAGCCGTCTTCTACCTGTCCAGACTCTGTCTAACCCGGTAGATCCTGGCTCCCTACACCAGAGCCCGCTGTGCCACAGCAAGTGGTCTGACCCCTCACTTTCCAGAGACTCAGACGCCCACAGTCTCATACTTTCTAAGCTGGGGTCAGCTTTCTCCGCATCCCTAAACCCTGTTCCTAACACTAACCACCCACCCTTAATCTCTAAGACAGGGGAAACAGGAACAGGTATACGGAACAGTAAGACAGTCACTGGTCGCGACTCAGTAGTCTGGCTTACCTATCTGATCTCCGCAGAGACTGCTGGAACTGTTGGTCCCAAATGCAGGGGGACAGGGGTTGGTTCTGTGGTGATCCCTGATGACTGGCTCCTAGTGATTGCTGCAGCAGGAACCAGCTCGGCGGTGAACAAACAGGTTACATGCCCCAGGTCATTGCCGAGCAAAACTGCAGCATCTTACCCAGGCAATACCCCCACCTCCCTTATGCCACGACCGGCACCCCAAAAAAGACCCGGACAACCTGAAGTGACCACTGTCTTCCATCTGGCATGGTCACACGTATCTCGGTGCCTGGGAGCAAATCCTCTGGCCGGACCATGTCCGGTCTGACCAGGGTTACGGTGTCCCCAGAATCCAACGAGCCATCCGCTTACCGATTCCCAATGGTCACTCTCCGCAGATGCTTCTGACGGACATCATTAGGCTGCAACCCGATCTCCCTCTGTCTCCACTGCTGGTTCCTGGGGGTAAAGTACAGATCTCTCCGTTGACGTCCTTCTGTGGGTTGCGCACAAGTCCGCGGCTGGACTTGACTCCTCTGTGTGTGCCAGTCGCACACGGGCGACAGGCCTCACAGCTGGAGAGCATTGCCCCATATGGGGTTCACCGGACTTGGCACGATCCAGATAGTCGGGTCTGATATGGCCGACTTTGTTGCAAAGGTAACATCTCATGTTTGAACTCTGCCGATTTAGAACCGCTGCTGGCTGCTGCTGCAGGTTTGTGCACCCACTGAGGAGCTTACTTGTGCCCCCTAGCTGGCATAGCCGGTCTTGTAGGAGCACCTTTCTCGTCCATCAGGGCATGACTGCATACTCATCAGCTATCCTGGCAGCTTCCACATGGGTCTTAGGTTTACTGTCAAAGACCCATGCCTTCACGTCCGAGGGACACTGTTGCAGCAACTGTTCCTGGAACATCAGGTCCACTAAGGTATGGTACTTTGTAGCACCTCAACCCTCCACCTACTGAGTACCCTGGCGTGCCATGCGGGCACCATAGTTTATGTAGGACTCCTGAGGTTGGCGTTCCTCTGTCCTGAACTTACCTCTGTATGCTTCTGGGGTAAGGGCATACCGCAACAGGAGCAAAGCCTTCACATGCTCATAATCATCCCGATCGTCTCGTGGGATAGACTGCAGGGTTTCCTTCACCTTGCCCAACAGCAAGGGGTGCATCCGGAGCACCCAGTCCCGTTTTGGCACCTTATAAATCAGACACTGGGTCTCAAAGTCTGATAAGAATCCATCGATTTTGTCTGTGCCACAGATAAACTTATTGAAGCTGTGGTGATTCACTTGGGGAACAGTCTGCTCTCTGCTGACCAGGTGAGAGTGAGGGCTCACTTGTCCGTGAATAGCTGCCAGCATGCGAATTCGCTCATCCACTGTAGCGTTCTCCCCCCATGAGGCAAGAAGTGCTGTTAGTCCAGAGTTAATGGGTCCCGCAAGAGCAGGGACAATTGGAACTGTAGGCACAATGCCCCCCGCAGCCCCAAAACCCAGTCCTTCACCAATATCCCGGTGAGCATGTTGACACTTTTCTAGCACCTCTCACAGCCTCACTCCCGTCCTATTTACGGGACAGCACTGAAGTTCTTAATTCACTCAGTAACTTCACTTGGGAGGATCATTTTCTCTGGGTAACTTTAGATGTGTCATCTCTTTATATTTGTATTCACCATGCACAGGGGGTTTAAGCGGTCACTTATTTTTTGTACCAAGATAACACACTTTCTACTTCACAACAACAGTTTATAATTGATAGTATTTTATTTATACTCAATCACAACTACTTTTTATTTGAAGGGAAATTCTATCTCCAGACCACTGGAACCGCCATGGGGACCCGCTTTGCCCCCAATTATGCAGGTCTTTTTATGGGGATGTGGGAATTGGAATTCAGTTGGTGTCAGAATGAGTTTAGTCCATACCTGGTATACTACACGAGGTATATAGATGATATACTTATCATCTGGGCAGGGTCTGCCCATGATCTGAATAGATTCATCAACCACTTAAACAATAATACCAAAATTATTGTGCTTAGTGGAGAAAACAGTGATCCCGAGATAAACTTCTTGGATATAAATTTGAAGATTGTCGATAAACAAATTACCACTAAAACTTTTTTTTAAGAAAGTGGACGTCAAATCATACTTAGATTACAAGAGCAACCACTCTCGCCGTTGGCTAAATAATATACCTTGTTGATCCAGGTGGAAGCAGGTAACGAGAAGAGCATCGCAGCAAAAAAGCAGGGACCAATGAATAATATGTTAAGCAAAAAGAACAGCTTCTGCTCAGCTAGTAGGTTGAATGTTGTGTGAGGGGTGCATACAGGGATAAAAAACTGATGACTGACAGAAAGAAGTAATCCCTATAGTACGTGCACTCAGCCTGTAAATTGGAACTCTGTTTTTCTAAAAGAGATGAAACTTCGTTCTCCACTAATAAGTAATTTTATTTAATCAGCACAAAAGTTATTTTTAAAACCTAATTCAACAATTAGCGTATCAAAGTAATCTTGTATGTAAACAAGGATAAATTGATAAGGGTTAGCCACTATTGATCAAGGGTATCTTAATCCTCATAAGCATCAGTAAATTAATAAGTGTACTCCTATAACACGGGACAATGGTGAAGTGATAAGTGTAAGTGATTTTAACTTAAAGTGAAGTATATAATTAAAAAGTGAATAAAAGGTGTGTATAATAGTGTGCAACCACAAGCCATGAATATGTAAAGTGTGATCTGTGTCAGTTATAACATATTCAACCATATATTACTGTCGACGTTGAGCTTATGATGATAGCTTATATAATTCCTTTTGATATGGAATAAAAAGCGATGTTAGTACTTCAGTATCTTGTTAGTAACAATACTTGCATCAATTTAACGCATATAGCTTGCTAAGGTAAGTATCCATATAATTCCAAAGCCTTCCTTGGAATATTTCTGACAGAATGCTGCACACAATTCTGGATGTGCATACAAAGTGTCAGATAGAGCTTGTTAATATAGTTCTTTAGTAAGCACTTTGTATTTCCCTATGGATAGACTATATCCAATGATTTAGTCTCAAAACATACATACATACATATATATTTATACTGACATTGCTTCAATGATATCCTGTTTTCCCTATTGTTCACAGTCTGTGATATGGTTACCATTTAATGTCTTTAAAAGTGTGTGTTATGGTGGGTAAAAAAAGTGACAAAAACCCTCCACAGTAAAGCATAAAGCAGTATGTTCATTTGCATGTCTTAGACAGGTCTGCAACCCTGTCTTTCCCCATTATCACCCAGCATACAGCGCTTCCACTGCAGCAAGGGATTCTGGGAAATGA
The DNA here is from genome assembly GCF_040206685.1 of Ascaphus truei. Taxonomy (NCBI): domain Eukaryota; kingdom Metazoa; phylum Chordata; class Amphibia; order Anura; family Ascaphidae; genus Ascaphus; species Ascaphus truei. The sequence continues at coordinate 236,455,880 of NC_134485.1, read as the reverse complement.
CATGCAAATGAGCACTCAGTGCCACCTTTTGTCTCAAGCTCGTATTACACAAGCAAATCCTCAAGCCAATGCATGCTGTTAAAACAGACTGAGAGCCTAACCAAAGTAGGAAATTTGAAAGTGATTTGTGCAACAGACTAATAACAGAAGTAGAGAGCAGGCCTTTTAAAAGTGCACTGCCAGAGGGGTCTGGACAGTTCTTAGCCAAATGGAGTGTGGTAGCAAACCCTGGGTAAGTATTCAATGTGGTACTCCGCACAAAGCCAGCTAGGATTCCCCTCCTATGCCCATTTTAGTGAGTTAAGCTCTGCGTTTGTGTTGTACTTGCTGGAATAAAATCTTTATTGAACTGCTTTGTCCTGTCTGGTGCCTTGATCCCAGGGTTAAGTTCAAGTCTTCCTTGTCATGTGATTTTTGCTTTGGGGTTTATTTGGTAGGTACAAAGCTTCCTGGCTTTGCTATTGTAATGTCACCAAGCATTACACCATCACATTGTTTCTGCTGCCTTGGGCCTAAGGTAGCAAATGTGGCCATTTTTGGCATTTTCAGCAATTAATAATGCACGGTATACATTTAACCTATTCTGTTATATCCATGAGGCAGGTGCTGCTGCACTGAAACATTGGATTTTTGCGGTGATAACTTAGTATAAAATTGTATTATGCAGTGTGTCATTGATTCTGCAAAGTCCAGAGGCCCCTGGAATGATCACATGGTAATTACCAACTATTTTAATTGCTACATGTACTGTATTTGGTAATCGCAAGTCTATAAAGGACAACGTTACTTTGTCACTATTGGGGTATGCATATAAATTACATTCAAAAAGGTTACTTCATCTATTGAATAAGCATTTCCTATTTACATCCAATACCACAAATATACATTTGTGCAACGGGAGGGATAGGGGGAAAATAGTTCAAGGCCAAATCAAATGTTTTGACAATTATTTTCCAGAATGAGACGTTTGGCCACGACCAAAACACCTTCAGTGCTCTTCCGCCATTTTTAAAATATGTCAGAGTCCTCCACTCCAAGCCCCCTCGTCAATGCCCCACACGAGGCATTTAAAGGTAGCGCCGGGGTTAGAGTGCACGTGGTGAGGTGCCTTGCCGTGAGTGGTCATGGCAGCAGGAGTGCCGGTGGCAGTTTGGTCGCGGCTAACTGTCCTAGACAGTTTATTTTCAATGTAAATCAGCTCTTAAACTACTTGAAGAATGAAACAGAGAACCAACCACTCAGTTTTCCTTTTTTATTTTAACAATGAAAATCCATTCAGTTTTCATCAACATTGACAGTCTGTAGACCTGCAATCAAGCAAACAGATACAATTAGCTTTAATAGATTCAATTCAGAGACTATGTTGGCAAATATAAACAAAACAAAAAAAAAACATTTTAAATATTATATGTTCAATTCAAACGCTAAGCAAGAGTGCAGATACTTTTACAATATTAAAGTCAACCTGGTTAGCCTAAACACACAAATATTTGGCCACCCCAATGGTACTTATATGGAGACTGAATTTGGGTACTTTATTTCCCACCAAAAAACAGATACATGTAAGTTGGTGTATGTACCCCTTACCCCCCTATAGAAGGAATTTAGTAACCCAAAACATTCTAGAATATATACTGATAAATATGAATTTTGTAAGAGAACAGAAGTATTTCATTGGGACAATGTACATTTCTAATCAAGGCTACATTCTCATACTCAAATTAAGTCAACATGAAGGAATACATTGTTAAATATGTATACCACCCTCCCCCCCCCCCAAAAAAAACCCTCCTTCACAACAAGAACCCAATTTTATAAAAAAAAGTTATCTATTTCTGCCAACAGTGTAAGCTATTAAAAATTGAGTGCATTTTGCCAGATGTCAAGTCAATCCCCTCCACACTCCAATGAAAAACCATCTAGTTACCAGTATTGTTATACATTTTTGACATGCAACGAGTGAAATCAGTAATATTGAATTCTCAATTGTATCCCTCGTCTGGGTGAAATAATCCAAACGTATAAATATAGGGAATTATAAATATAAGGCATTGCCATAAGTGAACACTCTTATTCTGACATCACAGATGAGTAGTTCACAAAGTAACAGTTGTAAAAACAGTGATAGCAATCACAGCAAAAGGCAAACTGGAAAATGCCACTTCTATGATAAAAAAAAAACCACAAGCACGGGGGCTAAAATTGCAAATGGTGATTGAGATTTGAAAGCACTACATAACCTGCTCCTGTACCATTATGAGAACTGTAAATGGCATTAAAGAGTAGGAATAGAACAGAAAGCACCTTTGTAAGTGGTGACTGGAACGTATGTGACCAATGTGTACAGTTTGTTGGGAGAATCTTCATCCTCATTGCGCTTCCTGGACAAACGCACACGTATGCGGTATGGAACATTTCTAGATAAAGACAGGCAGTGCATGAGTGTTTTTTTATTTTTATACACACACAATCCAATTTTCACATCTGAAATTAAATATGCTAAAATGTTCTACTACTTTGCAAATGTAGTGTGATGCTTAAATACTTAAGTGTGTTAGTGAACAATTCTCCCCAATACATGTTTTTCCTATTCTTTGTTTAATAACCCAATTAAGTAAAATCAATTGTAGCTATGTTAAAGAAAGGGATGTGATTAATTGGAGGGCTCAGTATGTTGGCAAAACTTACTTTGTAAGTTATATTACAACCACTATATCATTAGAATGCAACATTCTATAAATACATTGTGGCCAGCCAGAGTGGAGTTTAATATAAAAACCTACCGTCTTCAGACCACAATAACATCCTACCCAGTGTCTCGAGGGATCCGAATGCCAAGCTCACCTAATGCCTTTGGCCCATACAGCTTTGTTCAGCCTTGTGTCAATGCGCACATCAGGAGTACGCATCTCTTTCACTGCAAATTTGCGGATTTCCTTCAGAGCACGAGGAGCACGCTTCTTGAAGCCACTGAAACACAGGTAAGAGTTAACTTGCTGCTTAAATTAGAAGCATTAGACAGAAGATAAACTCATCATCATTCACAATAACAGTGCTGTAAACCAGGGCAGCATGATTTTTGTTGTTTATGTTCTACACTACAGGACAGTTTACTTGCATAACACTATAGTAGGGGTTCTCAAACTTAGGCCTCAGCCATGCTTACTGCTTGCTGGCAGAGGCGCGCTCCCGCTCAGCACTGAGCCCCTACAGTCGCAATTAGAGCGGCTTTAGTAGGGGCTCGCCTACGCAAGCGTAGGTCTAGGGAATTTTAACATTTCCCCACTTGCCGGCGCGCAGGGCCGGTCACATGAGCGGTTCGCCCAATGAGGGCGAACCAGCTCCGTGACGCCACTGGCCCGCCCCCTGACGGCGCGCAGGGAAAGCACCCGCAAGGCCAGGGAAAGCACCCGCTTTCCCTGAGCCTCAGCACGCCAGCGGGGAGCCTGGCCGAGGCCTTAGGCGCAGATCCACAAAAGGGTGCTAAACTTTAGCACACCTTTATGCCCACTAAGGCTGATTTATGTGCAAGGGGTATATAGTTTTTTTGTGGAGAGAACATAGCCAAGTGCTGATATATGGTGGTCCTCCAGATGTAGTTTTTTTTTTTTAATATAAAAGTGGTCCATGATATGACAAATTGAGAACTCCAAAACAAATGTCTTACATGAGTATCTACCCCTCACAGATCCGAAGCTTACTAGGTAACAAAGACACACACACACACACACACACACACACACACGATAGCAACTAGACCAATCCAACTACCATAATCAAATCCAATAGTGAAGTGCAAACTGTGTGCTTAACGTCCAGTGTAACGGTTGCATTAAAATAGGCGTTGTTAAAAAACAAAAAAAAACAATCGATCAAAATGTTTCCAATAAACAGATTAACATTAAGCAGCGGTTCAAACTACTCACAGCATATTCTAAGAATGTACATAAAGGGTCTGAAAGTTGCAAGCTAAGGCATTCAAGGCCACAAGTAGCCACCCTGCAAATGGCTTTTGACAAAATCAGGTGGATGTTTTAACGTCACCTGCCTACTTGACCATGTCTCAGTATCCAAGTAGGTAGCAGAGTTACTTTACCATTTGCCCACAGTAAGCAATTCCTATCCTGAAACAATATCCTCAAAAACCATTGTCTGATGCAGCATACATCAGGAAAACATCCATATTTGAACACGTCAATCATTCCAAGACCCTAATAAAACTACAGTCTTGCTGGTAGTAGTGCAACTCGTGTGGCAGATGTGAACATTAGGGAATGATATTCAGGGGCACAAATTCTATACAGATGCTTTTTCAGTATGCTCTGAAGGTTCAATATAAAGATCTGTGAGAAGTTACAGATCCGAACCAGTAAATACACGAGCCATTCATAATTTAAACACTGTTCCTAGAGATCTACAAAAGTTAAAAAAACGCAAACTAAGTTTCAGTGGAAAACCAACAGCGCAAAGCAGAGATACTCACATGCCATGGATCCGTTTGTGAATATTGATGGTATATTCCCTAGTTACCACCTCATTGATGGCAGAGCGTCCCTTTTTCTTCTCGCCTCCTTTCTTTGCTGGCGCCATCTGTGAAAACAAAAATGTTTTTTTAGTTCCAAGATGCCAACACAGCCTGTCAACAGTGTGTACTGCTGTTAAATACCTTAACACTACTGTGGCCTGATAGATCCTGCAGTGTATTGTAGACGCCTCTGAAAAAGTTGATCCTTAACATTATAATAAAAATACCACTTGTGAGCACATTCACGCCTCAGACAGGTCTGCAGCCCTGCCTTTCCCCATTATCTCTTAGCATACAATGCTTCCACTGAAGCCAGGGATTCTGGGTACTTACATGCAAATGAGAACAGTGTCCTTAACATTTGCAATTTGTTGTATAGCAATTGGCCATGTTTATTAAGGAGTGTCATATATATTAAAATCCATATATTTTATTGAAGTGCCCGTTTTGCTCCCTACCAGGACCGGTCTCATGCCGCACACTGTGACCCCCCCTAACGCTGAATTCTCCTCATAAACAGGTCCGGCCCGGCACATGATGATCAGTCACATCTTCCCTGGCTCAGGACCCAGAAGCACACAGTGACTGCGGCCTTGACTTCCAGGCCTCTTCCTCCTCCTCCGGTCACCCACAAACAGCGTAGAAATGCCCTCCACCCAGCACCAGGAGGCATAACGGGGGGCGCTGACAGAGAGCTCGGACTCCACCGCGCTGATCCCGGGGCAGAAGCTGGCTGTGAGGGTCCCGGGGAGAGAGGATGGCGGCGGATAGCACCGGCGCGCGCCGGGATCCTGATACTCACTCTGCTAAGGACAATGTCGGAAAGGAAGGAGCAATGAATTGTGGGAAAGGACTAAACCTCAGCGACGCGGGTGTACTTCCGGCGCAGTGACGTCAACGCTACGTCGTGAAGCCGGCACCCCGAACTGTTGTCATGGAGACCAGACGCTGCCTAGGTCTGAGACCTTGTGCAGTACAGACTCTGAGACCTTGTGCAGTACACATGCTCGAGGCAGGGCCGCTAAGGTGTCTGCACAGTAATGAGGGGGGTTACCTGGAGGAAGTGCAGAGGCAAACACATAGCCAAAAGGCCGGAAATTAGTGTTGTCGTGTTTTTGTGCAGGGTCAGTGTTTAAACACAGGAAAGGGTAACCCTGAAAGGGGTCAGTGTGTACCCCGCACAACTCCAAAGGAGGGTATAATAGTGTCCTGTTATGACAGGAAACTACACTGCAATGACTTGTGTAGGGCTGGTGGTGCTGACTGGGAGTAAGTAGTATTGTGAACAGGAAAAGAAAGCTCCCTATTAACCACCCTTACCGGATTTAAAATAATTTTATTAGTAGACTAATCTTTCTTATACTATATTAGTGAAAGCACTGTATGTTTGCCTGCCTGCCTGGATGTCCGGTGTCCCTAGGGGAAATCTCATTGGTCCCTTGGCCCGCCCGCCCCCGCACACCTCTCATTGGCCTGAGGCGGAGTGACGGGCCAAAGGACACACAGGGACACACACAGGGAACACAGGGACACACACACACAAGGGGACACACACACACAGACACACACACACACACACACACACACACAGTGACAGACACACACACACACACACAGTGACAGACACACACACAGTGACACACACACACACACACACACACACTGTTACATACATTAGCGGGGCTCACAGTGTTAGCAGCACCCGCGCGCACCTCCTCCTCTCCCCGTGTCTCCCGCGCTTTCACCCCGACCCCCCCCTCCCCCGGCGCCGCTACAGTCAGCGGGACACACACACTATTATTACCCCTTCAGCGCCCCCCCCCACCCAGTGTCAGCGGCCGTGCGAGACCCCCCCTCTATATCTCCCACCTCTCCCCCCCCCCACACATATACATGCCCCCCCCTCCCCGGCGCTACAACTCACCCCTCCCCGGCGGGGGAACAGCCAGTGGCCAGGCAGGCTGCCTCGCGGCGCCGAGTGCCCAAGATGGCGGCGCCCGGGACACAGCGGGGGAGCGGCCACAACACGCTGCCTCCCGCCTCAGATCCACGTGGGACCTGCCGGATGGGTGAGTGAGCGGCCTTCACCTCCCCTCCACCCCCCCTTCACCTCGCCTCCACCCCCCCTCCCCTCCAGTGTCAGTGTCTCCCCGATACCCCCCCCCCCCGGCGCCGCTACAGTCAGCGGGGGAGCGAGCGAGCGCCCGGGACACAGCGGGAGAGCGGCCACAACACGCTGCCTCCCGCCTCAGATCCACGTGGGACCTGCCGGTCCCCTCACCCCCTTTCACCTCCCCTCACTCCACTTCTCCCTTCCACCCCCCTTCACCTCCCCATTTACCACCCCCCCTTCACCCCCCCTTCACCACCTCCCCTCCACCCCCCCCCCTTCACCTCCCTTCCACCCCCCCTTCACCTCCCTTCCACCCCCCCCCCCTTCACCTCCCTTCCACCCCCCCCCTTCACCTCCCTTCCACCCCCCCCTTCACCTCCCTTCCACTCCCCCCCCCTTCACCTCCCCTCCACCCCCCCTTCACCTCCCCTTCACCTCCCCTCCACCCCCCCACCTTCACCTCCCCTCCACCCCCCCCTTCACCTCCCCTCCACCCCCCCTTCCCACCGCCTCCCCCCCTTCCCACCGCCTCCCCCCCCTTCCCACCGCCTCCCCCCCCTTCCCACCGCCTCCCCCCCCCTTCCCTCCACCTTCCCCCCGCCTCCCCCCCCCTTCCCTCCACCTTCCCACCGCCTCCCCCCCCTTCCCACCGCCCCCCCCCTTCCCACCGCCTCCCCCCCTTCCCACCGCCTCCCCCCTTCCCCCCGCCTCCCCCCTTCCTCCCCTTCCCACCGCCTCCCAGCCCCCCTTCCCACCGCCTCCCAGCCCCCCTTCCCACCGCCTCCCCCCACCCCTTCCCACCGCCTCCCACCCCCCCTTCCCACCGCCTCCCCCCCCCCCCTTCCCACCGCCTCCCCCCCCCCTTCCCACCGCCTCCCTCCCCCCCTTCCCACCGCCTCCCACCCCCCGCCATCCCAAGGCATCCCACCCCCCGCCTTCCCACCTCCTCCCACCCCCCGCCTTCCCCCCGCCTTCCCTCCGCCTCCCCCTTCCCACCTCCTCCCCCTTCCCACCACCTCACCCCTCCCCCCCTTCCCACCACCTCTCCCCCCTTTCCACCACCTCCCCCCCTTCCCACCACCTCCCCCCCCTTCCCACCACCTCCCCCCCCTTCCCACCACCTCCCCCCTCCTCCCCCTTCCCACCACCTTCCCCCTCCTCCCCCCACCGCCTCACTCAACAGACACCCGCCACACTCGACACATACCTGCCGCCACACACACCTGCTGCCTCCCGCCCCTACGCACCGACATCACTGACCCACCGCCTCACACCCTAGCAGGACCCCCACTCACAGACAGCACTCACAACCCACGCGCCAGCCGCCGCCTCACACCCTTGCAGGACCCCCACTCACAGACAGCACTCACAACCCACGCACCACCCGCCGCCTCACACCCTAGCAGGACCCCCACTCGCACACAGCACTCACAACCCACGCGCCACCCGCCGCCTCACACCCTAGCAGGACACACGACTCAGATTTTTACATCACTTATGCCACCAAAATATACATTGTACTGTGGTGTGGTTACAATAAACCATTTTTATACAACATCGTATTACATTTTCTTCCATCTTTCTTTTCAATATTATTATCCAACCTTTACAACAAACAGTCACCTATTGTTCCACGATTTATAAATAATACTACCTATTACGCATTTACATCCCGGGCAACGCCGGGTCTCTCAGCTAGTTCAAATATAATTGCAGTAAAGTAAACAATGAACCAAATTTTTTTTAAAACAAATTAAAAATGAAAGGAGACGTCAGTGTGCTGGATCTAGACGACAGTGTTGGAAAAGACAATAGCTATTAAACACTGTTGTATACCACGGTTATACTATTGAATTAACCGTGGTAATAGCTACTTCAATACAATCTTAGGTCGTTAGACATCTGATCCTATATAAATGAGAGTGCTTTTTTCTATGAATGAGACTAAGAGCTCTGTATGTCTGTATAAGTGTTTGTATGTGGGGTATTCGTAATGAGTGGACTATTGTTTGTAGGTAATTATATAGGCCTAAGATCTACCTCAGCTATATATTGAGTCCATACCTCTATGTACACATACACTGTATCATCAGACCGACAGGTGCAGAGATTGCTGAGCCTGTAGGTCTGTAATGGTGAACCACTCGACATACACTGACCAAATACTCCTATGAGTGGAGTTTAGGTCATGTGGCTCATGTTAACCATAATGGTGAGATCTAGCACTCAAAAGTACATGAAAATAGGATCAGAGTCAAAGCGTTGTGCTTCCCACGGTGAAGGCTCCGAAACGCTCTGACAGGAAAAAAGCACCCGACCTCTCCAACTAGCCTGCGCATCAGGTAGTAGCGCTAGGTCTGAGACCTAGTGCAGTAAAGACTCTGAGACCTTGTGCAGTACACACATGCTCGAGACCGGGCCGCTAAGGTGTCTGCACAGTAATTAGGGGGGTTACCTGGAGGAAGTGCAGAGGCAAACACATAGCCAAAAGGCCGGAAATTAGTGTTGTCGTGTTTTTGTGCGGGGTCAGTGTTTAAACACAGGAAAGGGTAACCCTGAAAGGGGTCAGTGTGTACCCCGCACAACTCCAAAGGAGGGTATGATAGTGTCCTGTTATGACAGGAAACTACACTGCAATGACTTGTGTAGGGCTGGTGGTGCTGACTGGGAGTAAGTAGTATTGTGAACAGGAAAAGAAAGCTCCCTATTAACCACCCTTACCGGATTTAAAATAATTTTATTAGTAGACTAATTCAAATATAATTGCAGTAAAGTAAACAATGAACCAAATTTTTTTTTAAAACAAATTAAAAATGAAAGGAGACGTCAGTGTGCTGGATCTAGACGACAGTGTTGGAAAAGACAATAGCTATTAAACACTGTTGTATACCACGGTTATACTATTGAATTAACCGTGGTAATAGCTACTTCAATACAATCTTAGGTCGTTAGACATCTGATCCTATATAAATGAGAGTGCTTTTTTCTATGAATGAGACTAAGAGCTCTGTATGTCTGTATAAGTGTTTGTATGTGGGGTATTCGTAATGAGTGGACTATTGTTTGTAGGTAATTATATAGGCCTAAGATCTACCTCAGCTATATATTGAGTCCATACCTCTATGTACACATACACTGTATCATCAGACCGACAGGTGCAGAGATTGCTGAGCCTGTAGGTCTGTAATGGTGAACCACTCGACATACACTGACCAAATACTCCTATGAGTGGAGTTTAGGTCATGTGGCTCATGTTAACCATAATGGTGAGATCTAGCACTCAAAAGTACATGAAAATAGGATCAGAGTCAAAGCGTTGTGCTTCCCACGGTGAAGGCTCCGAAACGCTCTGACAGGAAAAAAGCACCCGACCTCTCCAACTAGCCTGCGCATCAGGTAGTAGCGCTAGGTCTGAGACCTAGTGCAGTAAAGACTCTGAGACCTTGTGCAGTACACACATGCTCGAGACCGGGCCGCTAAGGTGTCTGCACAGTAATTAGGGGGGTTACCTGGAGGAAGTGCAGAGGCAAACACATAGATAAAAGGCCGGAAATTAGTGTTGTGGTGTTTTTGTACAGGGTCAGTTTTTAATACTAAACGCTGCTGCCAGAATCACTCTACTCTTTCCTAAATCTGTCTCCGCATCTCCCCTCCTGAAATCTCTCTCCTGGCTTCCGATTAAATCCCGCATCTCACACTCCATTCTTCTCCTCACTTTTAAAGCTTTACACTTTTCTGTCCCTCCTTACATCTCAGCCCTAATTTCTCGCTATGCCCATCCCGACTCTTGCGTTCTTCTAAAGGATGTCTTCTTTCTACCCCCTTTGTATCTAAAGCTCTCTCCCGCCTTAAACCTTTCTCACTTTCTGCCCCACACCTCTGGAATGCCCTTCCCCTCAATACCCGACTAGCCCCCTCGCTATCCACTTTTAAGACTCACCTTAAGACACATCTGCTTAAAGAAGCATTTGAGTAGCACTGGATAATCATGGACACATGACACATAAAGCTTGGCCCCCCGCAGACGCACTTACTAGTATTCCCTCCTACTGTCTCTGTACGTTCTCCCTACCTACCAATTAGATTGTAAGCTCCTCGGAGCAGGGACTCCTTCCTTAATGTTACTTTTACAGTATGTCTGAAGCACTTATTCCCATGATCTGTTATTTATATTATTTGTTATTTATATGTGTAACGGCTGCACCCCCCTTGTCTGACCCACCCAATCTCACATTGGCCCGTGTGGTCTAACCGGTCCCCATTACAAGGTCGTGTGTGGTGGTGCACCTGCTAGTAACAGGACTCCTGAGTCTCCCGCTTGGTGTTATAGAGGATAGCAGCAGGACAGGTATCTGAGGTAGTGGTTACGAGTCCAACTTACTTCATGTGCAGCGCCTCCACCTCATCAGGATCTGTGCTTCCGCAGGGAGATGGTCCTGGTGAGGAACTCCTTCTCGGTGGTGACTGCCACTGTTGAGTAATCTCACACTCACACAGTGGGGGTATCCTTGAACATGGCATCTTTATTGTGGTTTGGGATGTAGCAGACTGCCCCATGCAGCTGCCGGCTCTAGCCGCACATCTCGTCGTGCTGTCCCTTTGCCAGGTACGCCCTCCCGTATTGAAGTGGGATTCCCTTTCTCCTAGGGATATCAGCCCTGCGCCAGGTCCCTGGACACAGTGTGGCTTAGACAGACTTAATTGGTCACTCTGCTACCGCTAGTTACAGCACTAGGGTCACAAAAGTATTCCTCCAATCCCTTATGCAGGAGCATACACTTTACCAGCTGCTTCACACAACTGCTGGCCAACAACAACTAACTAACAGTGCTGTGCCCTTTATACCTCAGGGGGCAGGCGCATCTCCGACGTCACTCTCCAGGGACTCGGAGCATACAGCCACTCCCTTCCTTACACAGGGCACCACACCAGGGTGTGAGGGAAAACCTCCATAACTACTGTTGGCAGGCCTGTACTTACCAGGACTTACTGCCAACAGGGAAGATGTATGCAGTCATTATTATGCATGGCTACATACTCCCCCTGGTTAATACCCACCGTCCCGGCTGGGACCTAAATTTGGTGTACCTTGCGCCAGGAAACACTGCAAAAGAACACACAAATAACATGGCAAACATTATCACATTGTCATAATAATGTAAACACATCTCACTCACTGACCAGCAGGGAGAGCTAAAGAAACAGCAGACCACTATATTCTGGGACTCAATAATAATGTCGAGGGTCTGGCTTCTTCACCTCCCGCCCTGCGGCGTCATGCACAGTCACACTGTATTCCCGTGGTAACCCTCGCTCGTTGCAATACCACTTTGTGCATGTACACACTGCGTCCTATCTTCCAGACCCGCATAAGTTGAGCCACCCTCTGCTCGGCCTGCATTCCTTTAATGGCTCCCCCCTTATCTACGATATAGTGCTGAATATCGTTTTTAAGCCACTTTTCTCTATTCTCCTCTATCTCTCTCATTAGAGGTTCCGGGACATAGGGATAATCAAGCCCATGCGACCTTCTGTATTGAGCCACAATAACCCGTTCAGCTCGGCAAGTCCTGGTCAACTTACTTCTGCCAGCCGACCCAGGCAGTACCCATGATAGGGGCTCATCGGCCTCTACCGGGTCATCCAACCCCTCGGATCCCCGTGGAATAATAAGGCCTGCTTGGATGCTGTCCCACCTTACCCTTAGGGCCCTAAGGTATGCCTCGTCATCAAAGTCCCCGGCAGCCCACCAGTGATCAACCACCCCCTCCCTTTCTAGGATAAATCGGGTGCGGTCGAACCAAGCGACATACCCCTCGTACAACGGGGCCCACCACCTAGTCTCCTTCCGTTCTTCGGAGCTAGGTTCTATAGACTCCTCTATTGACTCCTCATCAGGCCCACCCGAAGATACCCCGGACGTACCCTCAGATCGCCCCACTTGGCCCTTAACTCTGTGACCAGTGTCCGCCCTCCAAACTCAGCGCACTATAACTCTCGCTGACCATCGACCCACGTCGAGAAATCCTCCCTCCACCCTCCGATCCATCATCGGACGTTCCCCAGTCCAGGCTTCCAGTCCGTTCTTGGATAGAACCCCGGGAATCCCTTGACGCCCCCAAACTAGAAGTGGACCCGAATGACGGGCGACGGGGACAGGGGCTTTAACTAGGGCCTTGGGGCTAACTTTGGGAGTGGACGGGGTTGAGGGACGGGACCGAACGGTAGGTATTGACAGGGTTATGACCTGCTCTCCAGCAATACCTGCCTTGACTTCACCACAAAGTCCTTTCTTGACTCCAGCAGCGGGGCTTCTTGCTCTCCGACTCGAACGCCCGCTCCCCCTGGTAGTAGGGGATCGACTTCCGCTGCTCGACCGCAGAGGCGCTAGCACCTCCCACTCGATGCCGCTCTGGTCATCCGGAATCTCCTCCACGCACGCACGTGCTTCGACGCCATCTTGGGTTGGATCCCCAATCGGGATCTCTTCTTCCACGAGGACATCCGCGGGACTGGCACTCTCGTTCCATAGTGCTCCCGGCTGTTCGTCGATCGGCATCGGGACATTTCCTGCTACTCCCACAGCTTGTACCGGTACAAAAGTGGTCATGGGCCACATGTACTGCAGTCCACAGTGGGGGCATCGGGCCTCGCTGCCCACGGCTCCGCCCGGCAGTCTGCACTGCAGGCAAAGACACGCCACAGTCTCCACACCCTCTACACGGATGATCAGGAAGCCTCCTGGAGCCGAGTAGGGATGAGTAGAGATCAACAGACTCTGGTCCACTTTATCAGCAACTTCAGCCATATTCACCAGCGGAGGCACTCGTTTCAGAGGTCTGTACTGGTCAATGGCTCTTCGCAACTGAAGGGCATGGGCTGAGTTAGCAACCCCTCCTCCTACTTTCTCCATCGATATTCGGTGGAACTGCAAACCACTCCCCCTGGTTGAAACTAGGGGGATGTCTCGTAGACTTGTAGGCTGACCCAGCACAGGTGCAGAGTGAGTCATAGTCCATGAGGGCGCGGCTCCAGCTTTCGCTCCAAACTCTCCCACGGGGTGGAGTTTTCCTCGTTGGCGCCAATCCTGGCCAACAATTAGCAAACTGCAGAGTTGCAAGACTTTCTGCAGCTGGCCCACGCAGTATCCCGGGAGCGCGGGAACCGCCATCTTGGTAAGTATTGTCCTTTTTCCTATTTGAGGTAGCGTCTGGCTGTTTGTCAATTGGGGTATAACAAAGTCCATTTCGTTCCTCCCATCGGATAATACTGTCAGGCTCATTATTCTCAGGGGTATCATTCCGAGAACAAAAACATGATAAACACGGCGCAGCCACGGCCTTCACGCCATTCCAGAGCAAACACACAAGAGTCTCTCCTGTAGCTTGTTCTTCACCCACGCACAGTTCATATGCGTGTTCTTTCTCTGACCGCAATCCTGGACCTTCTACTCTATGCAGATCCTCCATTCTTGCGGTTCTCTCTCCCCGCCATCCTGGACCTTCTACTCTGTGCAGATCCTCCATTCTGACGGGTCTCTCTTGATCGTTGAATGCGGGGTTCTTGTACATGGAGCTCCGTTCTGCGGGGCAGCTACCACATCCGTACAATAAACATGCCTTGTGCACCACCTTGTGTACCTAATGTAGATCTTACTCGTGTTTGCACTACCTCAGGCTAGGCTCACTCTTTCTGTGTCTACTGTAACGCTTTCCTCCAGTCTGTGCTCCTTGGTAAGTGGTCTGGAATGGAGACTAGAGTACTCTGGCTCTTCCATGCAGTACTTTGGGCGTCAACCTACTGTTGGCTAGCCTAGTGCGGACCCTTCCAGAATTCCTGCCCTAAGTTACCAGTTTACCCCTTCAGGCGTCCCCCGCTAGCGCTACCTCAAGGCGACTAGAACAGCCATAGCCCCCGGCTCCAGACTCACTAACCCCTTACGGATCCCAAGGCGTCTGTGCGGCCTGCAGCTCCAGCAGCTCCCCGACTACCCCTGGCTCCGTCCCACACAGCACAAAGTGGCAGCAGACACTCTCCCTGTTTCCTAGCGTGTGCCTAGCAAAAGCCTGTCCTGTTAACAGGTCTCTCAGCAGTGCCTCCAAATGTAACGGCTGGACCCCCCTTGTCTGACCCACCCAATCTCACATTTTCCCGTGTGGTCTAACCGGTCCCCATTACAAGGTCGTGTGTGGTGGTGCACCTGCAAGTAACAGGACTCCTGAGTCTCCCGCTTGGTGTTATAGAGGATAGCAGCAGGACAGGTATCTGAGGTAGTGGTTACTTACTTCATGTGCAGCGCCTCCACCTCATCAGGATCTGTGCTTCCGCAGGGAGATGGTCCTGGTGAGGAACTCCTTCTCGGTGGTGACTGCCACTGTTGAGTAATCTCACACTCACACAGTGGGGGTATCCTTGAACATGGCATCTTTATTGTGGTTTGGGATGTAGCAGACTGCCCCATGCAGCTGCCGGCTCTAGCCGCACATCTCGTCGTGCTGTCCCTTTGCCAGGTACGCCCTCCCGTATTGAAGTGGGATTCCCTTTCTCCTGGGGATATCAGCCCTGCGCCAGGTCCCTGGACACAGTGTGGCTTAGACAGACTTAATTGGTCACTCTGCTACCGCTAGTTACAGCACTAGGGTCACAAAAGTATTCCTCCAATCCCTTATGCAGGAGCATACACTTTACCAG
Source organism: Ascaphus truei (assembly GCF_040206685.1). Lineage (NCBI taxonomy): Eukaryota > Metazoa > Chordata > Amphibia > Anura > Ascaphidae > Ascaphus > Ascaphus truei. Next base: position 236,440,551 of record NC_134485.1, on the reverse strand, counting down.
CTGCTTCACACAACTGCTGGCCAACAACAACTAACTAACAGTGCTGTGCCCTTTATACCTCAGGGGGCAGGCGCATCTCCGACGTCACTCTCCAGGGACTCGGAGCATACAGCCACTCCCTTCCTTACACAGGGCACCACACCAGGGTGTGAGGGAAAACCTCCATAACTACTGTTGGCAGGCCTGTACTTACCAGGACTTACTGCCAACAGGGAAGATGTATGCAGTCTGAAAATGAAAGTGCCCTTTTGTATTCTCCAACGTCTTAGCGTGAAAATACACCGTCTGCCAGCCTTGGACGACTCCAACCTCCGGAGGATTTACCACACTCTTATAGCGCTGATGACCTGGGAAAACAAAATGGCGGACGAGCTCGGGAGAAGACAGTAATTGAGTCAGACAACCACCAAGTCATTATTATGCATGGCTACATATGATATGTATTACTACTGTGAAGCGCTATGTACATTTATGGCGCTATATAAATAAAGACATACAATACAATACTGTACTGTGGTGGGATTCGTGCGAACCTGTTACTAACATTTCGCAAGTTCGCCGAACCGGGGCGTAATTCTGTTACCTGTGTTGGCGGGCGGCATCTACCAGCATCCTTTCCCTGCATATCTTCTCAATTTGGCCGTGCGGCATCAAATGGCGCTGCGTTGCTATGCCAACGGAAACACCACGTGACGTAACCGCATCATGTGACGTTCCCGTTGCTGTGGCAATGAGATGTGACGTCACAGCCATTACGCGGCGTTGCGTGTTCATGGCAATGCGACGTCACAGCCATTTTGAGAAGATATGCAGGGGAAAGATGCTGGTAGACGCCGCCTGCCGCCGTGAAAGTAAGCACCGGTTATTAAAATTTTACGTATATATTATTATTATAACAATATTATTATATTATAATTTTTCAATACAGATTATTGGATCGAGGAGTTGATCCTACATATATCCTCTTCACTGCTCAAGTGCTACCTATTCACGTCCGTCTGATGCCTTATACTGTTTATTCCACTAGTCTTATGGTGTCTTCAGTGGTCCTATAAGCTATCTTCCCACCCCCCCAGGTCCCTGCTTGTTGAGATAGTGTAGTGTTCAGAATCTTATTGGGGGATGCCAGGTTAGTGTACGTGTTGCATACCAACTTGTGTGTTGAAAGTTTTCTTGGATTTTTGCCTTTGTCTCATCTGACTGTGTCGCAATGAAGCTTTCCCAGATTCGGAAGAATTGTTCCACTTTTTTTAATTTTTTTTCTTTGTCTGTCGTGGCTTCCACCCAGTCAAGTGTAAATATACAACCATTTTTCTCTCAACCGCTGTAGAGATGGGGGAGTGTTATGTATCCATAGTTGTAAGATCGTTATCCTTGCTGCCATAGCTATAATTTGTTTGAGTTTGCTGTTATTGGTTTGGTCCCTATTCCCCTGTTGCCCCCCTCAGCGTTTAGGTTTATAATATTAAAAATCGCATATTTGGGATTGTGACGGTAGGGGGTAACCAGGCTCTCAAATAAAGGTTAAGTCGTTTTTGGTGACCCCTGAGTATAAGGGTTCAAGAGAGTTAGCTCTTGAGCCCTGTAACATTGTGTGTTTCAAATGTACTTTGCGCAATTAAAGTATTTTTTGTGTTTTCATCTTTCCAGGCATGTCAGCTAGCAGGGATTGCTAGGGCAGCGGTACGCAAACTGGGAGGCCTAGGGCGGCGCGGCGGTTACAGAGGTTCTGCGCTCTTCACCACAGCATTTAAATTAAATGCCTGGTGAGGTGTGAGGCCTCTGTAACTCCCTTATCTGTTCTCTGCCGGGTCAAATGGGGAACAGACAACTCCGGACCTCGACTACCTAGGCACATTCTGACAACAATTCCTACGCAAAATCCCCCTTGAAACTCATCCCCTAGCCCAGGGGTGCGCAAACTTCTTGAGCTGCGCCCCCTGCCCAACAGCTGGAGTTGTTGGTTTCCCATAAAATGTACCCGGGAATGGAGCCTGATTGTCCCGGCAACATCTCCCCTTGAAAACGCAAGGGCGACTCACTACTAGGGTACCCTGCTTCAGCATAGCCCAGAAAGGTGAATGGGGCACAGGGATGAATGTGTCCCTGTAGCTGAGGGGATCCCTAGGTTAAGACGGGTACCCCAGTTAGTGCCCAGGTAGCCCTGAACCGGTATTGGGTTTGTGTGGTGCCCCAACCGTAGATAAGGTTGTGGGGGGACTCTCAGAGTCCGGGCTAAGTCCAAAAGATAGTGTGTGGGGAATAAAGGCTGATAGAAATAAAAGTACATCTTTCTATTCAATTCCCCATAACCAGAGACTTAGGATGTATTAAAGTATATTTTATTAATACTCTAATGTACTGTTGTGTACTGTAATGAGCTGGGACTTTCGGAACCGATGTTCAAACAGACTGCCAGGGCTAACCCATAGGTGCCAGTAAGTCTGCTGGATATCGGAGTTCAAAGTAGTGTGAAAGCCATTTGGGTAGCAGGGAAGGGCTCAAGTACCCAGGTCCGGAGGACAATGGCAGTCGTCCGGGCTGCCATTTGTTCTGCCAGACATAGTGGAGCCTGACCCAGCGGTTGGCATTGAGATAGCCAGGGACGGAGGTGGCAAACTTGCACATGTCCCTTGGCAATTTCATATTTCCCGCTGACCCAGCTTTTCAGACCAGCTTGACTCTGATTGGCTACTGAGAAAGTTACCACGCGATTATTGGCTGCTGAGTTTCATGAAAGAAACTCAGAATACTATAAGAAATGTCTGAGCCAATGAGATTTGAGATTCCCAGTAGAAAGAGCGTGGGCAGGCTTTTTAAAGCTGCTCTTGCGCGAATAGCAGAGCAACCGGCTTCGATTTCAAGCCAGGAATGCCTGCCTGCCAGATTCAGTCCAGCATTTTGCGACCAAGTTTTAAAAAACGAACGTAGTGGTCGCGGTTGGGATTTGATGCCGATTTCGGTTCCAGGGGATCGGTGGTAGCTCGCTGTCAAAAGAGTCCAAGTTATCAGAAGAGAATGGAGCGGTGACGTATGGAACTTCACGTCAATTTGGGAACCAGGAGATTCTGGGCTACGTCCCGGTCAGGTTAAAACTATTATTTAGTGTTCCCTGCACCTAGGAGAGTCTAGTTTTCAACCCCCAGTAAGTGTGTTTTTCGTCTGTATTTTGTGTATCATAGTGTGTAAGCGAATGTGTGCTAATAAATTATAATTTATTTCATTACCTTGTTTTGTTCAGTGAATGATCCTGGTTAAAAAGGTGTAAATTGCCTGGTCTCCCGTGACAGGGATCTATATGGATTGTTGTATTTAGAAAGTTTTTGTAGTACTCACCTATTCATCACCAGAACTCTTGGACTACTTGGGCAGTTCGATAGGCAATGTATAAGGTCTGTGTAAGAGATGTGTGCAGAGGTATGCAATGGAGACAGTTTTTAAGGTGAAATTAAAATAAGGCTTTATTGCCTGTTCCTTTACCATACAGCAACCAAAAATATACATAAAACAATAAACACCAATGCCTGTGTAAGGGCTAACTTACTTCCTCAGTCCTTCTCTGCAAGGCTGTACGGGGGAAAAGCCTGTTACCCACTTATCCCCCCAAAGTCTCAACGGTACTTTAACACAGGTGGCCCTTCAGGTCAGTGGCGTCCAGATATCCTCCCACTCGTCCGTATCTATTGGTATGTTTAGGTCCTCGGACCATTTTTGCATATAGTGGTGGGTCGGGGGGTCGGTTGCCGACTCCATCCCCCTATAGATCTCCGAAATTAGACCTCTTTGATAAGTACCTTTGCTGCATAGAGACTTAAATCTGGTTAGTGAGGGGAATTTGGAATTTGGGGAAAGGGATAATAGAAAGTGCCTAATTTGCAGGAACTTGAACAAATGGAGATCTTGTGATTGGTATTTATCTTGAAGTTCCTGGAAGGAGAGGATCTCCTCTTTCTTCAGCAGATCGGCAACCAGCCTTATACCAAGACCTGTAAATTGGTCAAATTGTCTTTTAGAACACCCAGGTGGGAAGTGTGGGTTTCCAAAGATAGGGATGAGTTGGGATGGGGTAGCTAACAGGCCATACTTCCCTTTGCTTTTAAGCCAGACGTCCCATGTGCATCTCATTGCCCCTAGATCAAACCTCCGCGGTCCTCCCTCCCTTCCTCCCGAGGACCATAGTTGAACCTGGAGAGGGATGGGAGACGCATGATGTGATTCTATTGCTTGCCAGCAGGTGGAGGCCAGGTCGTAATTTTAAACTACAGCCTGCTTCAGCTGAGCCGCAAGATAGTATCTGACCACGTCAGGTACCCCCAGACCTCCCCTTGTTTTTGGGGAGAGCATCACTGATCTTGGGACCATTGGTCTCCTATCTTTCCAGATAAATTGGAACATAAGGGCCTGGATGTTTTTCAGGGCTGCTAGTGGGACAACTACAGGGAGGGTTTGGAAGGAATAGAGTAGTCTCGGGAGAATGTTAATTTTTATTGGAACTATTCTTCCAAACCAGGAAATTTGGAGCTTTTCCCATGATTCTAGGTCTTTTTTGATTTGGTCAAACAAGGGGGTATAGTTGTATTGGTATAGGGTTCTGTAGGTACTTGAGATTTTAACTCTGAGGTATTTAATGTGAGTGGCGCCCCACTTATATTTATAATTAGATTGTAGGAGTTTCCACTCCGGGTCTGGGAAGGATACATTGAGGGCTTCTGACTTATCCATGTTAACTTTTTAGTCAGAGACCGTGCCGAATTGGTGCAATAATCTTTGAAGATTGGGGAGGGAGATATGGGGGTCAGCGAGGGTCAGAATCACATCATCGGCAAACAGAGAGATTTTGTATTCTTTTTCGTCAATTTGAATCCCCTTAATGCTTTTTTCTTCTCTTATTTTGGCCGCTAGCGGTTCAATTGTGAAGGCGAATAACAGTGAGGAGAGTGGGCAACCCTGTCTGGTCCCATTTCTGATCGTGATTGGATCCGAATAGCCACCAGAGATTTTAACATATGCTGTAGGGTTTTGGTAGAGGGCTCTAACCCCTTCCTGGAAGGGACCACAGAAACCAAACTTCAGCATTGTTTGATCTAGGAAGGACCATTTGATTCTGTCGAACGCTTTTTCTGCGTCGAGGCTAAGAATCATTGCTTTGGTTCCTGTAAGATGCACATGGTCGATGATATCCACAATTTTGCGGGTGTTGTCAGAGGCCTGTCTACCTGACACAAAACCTACTTGATCCACATGTACTGTATGAGTCGTGGGAGAATTGGGTTGAGCCTATTTGCCAAGATCTTGCTGTAGATTTTAAGATCGGTGTTTAGGAGGGAGATTGGTCTATAATTACCACAGAGGAGGGGGTCTCTACCCTCCTTATGAATAATAGCTAAATTTGCTGCAGTAATTGTAGAGGGATCGGTTCCCCCGCAAGAAGGAGTTAAACATATCTACTAGATAGGGGAGAGAGTCGGCAACAAAGTTTTATAATAGGTGTTGGAGAATCCGTCGGGACTGGGTGTTTTGGCTAACTTAAGGGAACTAATGGCTTCCGATAATTCTTCTTGGGAGATTTCTTTGTTTAAGTTTTCTATTTCCTCATTAGAGAGGAATAGGAGATTACATTGCTCCAAGTATTGTGAAATTGTCTCGGGGATAGCGGGTCAAGGTCTGGGGGTGGAGGTTGTAGAGGTCAGAATTAAAATCCACAAATTCCTGTGCTATCTCTTTCTCTATGTACGAGACTTGCCCGTTTTATCGTACGAATTCTAGAGATTTGGGATTTAACTCGTATGCCTCTGAGTTTTGTGGCCAGGAGTCTGTCTGCCTTGTTACCCCTGTCGTAGAACTTCTGTCTGGTCCACCTCAGTGCTCTCTCCACCTCTTCGAGCTGTGTTTGTTTGAGGGCCACTCTGGTTTGATTTAATTGTTTGTGTTTTTTGGATGCTGTCGTCTTGTGTTGTTGTTCTAGTTGTGTGATTTTGTCTGTAAGATCTTTTTGAAGCTTGAGTTTCTGTTTTTTCTTATAGGCGGCAATTGAAATTAGGTCGCCTCTAATCAAGGCCTTATGGGCCTCCCACAGCGTTGCCGGGGCTTAGACAGAGCCCTTATTAGTTTGGAAGAAGGTCGAGAGTTTTCCTCTGATTGACATCTCAGTTTCTGGGCAGTTAAGAAAGAGTCGTTCAGCTTCCATTTGTATGGGTTATTCTTAACAAAGGGTAGAGAGAGAGTGAGTTCAACAGGAGCGTGGTCAGACCAGGTAATTGGGCCTATATTCGAGTGGGAGGAAGCCTGGAGGATGTTACTGGTGCCTAGAAAGTAATCGATGAGGACTGATGAGGGGTGGAGAAAAAGGTATAGTCCCTTTGACCCTGGTGCTGAGCTCTCCATATGTCTACAAGGGAAAATTCTACCATTATGTCCCTAAATTTTTTGGCTTTCCTTTGGGATTGGACGAGTGAGTAGTGAGCGGGATTGTGGAAGAAGGGTCTGTAGGGCTGCTGATTTATCTTGCGCATATGAAGCCACCATATTAAAGTCCCCTCCAACAATTAAGGGGGAGAGGGCCTGTTGCTCTAATGAGTCAAGTAGCTTTTTGAGAAACGGAATTTGGTTTTCATTAGGAGCATAGATGTTGAGAAGTGTTATAGGGAGCCCGAAAGGGTGCCCTGGAGCAATCAAGTACCGCCCGTCTGGGTCAGACTGAGCTTTGGTAAGGGCGAAAGGGACATTATTCCTTATTAGGATGGCTACCCCTCTTTTTTGCTTGGGGAAGACACATAAAATGCTTGAGGAATAGACTTTTGAATGTATTTGGCGGCGTGGGGGAGTTAAAGTGGGTTTCCTGAATAAAAATGATGTCTCCTTTTGATTTTTTAATCCCTGTAGTTAGGGTGACCAGATTTTGAAAATGAAAAACCGGGACACAATTTTTTTTTTTACATTAACAGTTTATATATTGTATTACACTTATACTTTACTACCATTAGTCCTAGTTACGTGTGTGTGGTGTTTGTGTGGTGTGTGTGTGTGTGTGTGTGTGTCTCGGATGGCCTCACTAATCGAACAAAAAAAAGCCAGATGTGAATGACTTCTGTACCCCTTAACCATTGTCAGGACGCCCCCTCTTCACAATTTCTAAAGCAGCAATCCGCCTGGGATCTTACCTGATCCGCAGTCCCTCAAGGTACTATACTGGAGGGGAGGTGTTCCCTACCTGTCTTCCGATGTCTCCCGCGTGAAACTTGAGTCAGATCTGGAAGAAAGCAGGGTAGGTTACTTCGGTGTAGGTATACGGCAGTTAAGATGAGACAGAGACGGAGAGACAGGGGGAGAGACAGAGAGGGAGAGAGAGGGAGAGGGTCAGGGGAGAGAGAGAGAGAGAGGGAGAGACGGAGAGAGACAGAGGGAGAGACGGGGAGAGAGAGAGGGAGACAGGGGGAGAGATAGAAGGAGAGACAGGGGGATAGAGAGAGGGAGAGACAGGGGAGAGAGAGAGGGAGAGAGAGAGAGGGAGAGACAGGGAGGGAGAGAGAGAGGAGAGACAGGGAGGGAGAGAGAGAGGGAGAGAGAGAGAGGGAGAGACAGGGAGGGAGAGAGAGAGGGAGAGACAGGGAGGGAGAGAGAGAGGGAGTACAGGGAGGGAGAGACAGAGAGGGAGAGACAGAGAGGGAGAGACAGGGAGGGAGAGAGAGAGAGACAGGGAGGGAGAGAGAGAGACAGGGAGGGAGAGAGAGAGACAGGGAGGGAGAGGAGAGAGACAGGAGGGAGAGAGAGAGAGAGAGAGACAGGGAGGGAGAGAGAGAGACAGGGAGGGAGAGAGAGAGAGAGAGACAGGGAGGGAGAGAGAGAGAGACAGAGAGGGAGAGAGAGAGAGAGAGACAGGGAGGGAGAGAGAGAGAGACAGGGAGGGAGAGAGAGACAGGGAGGAGAGAGAGAGACAGGGAGGGAGAGAGGAGACAGGGAGGGAGAGAGAGGAGACAGGGGGAGAGAGGAGACAGGGGGAGAAATGGGAGAGGGGAGAGAGAGACAGGTGGAGAGAGGGAGACAGGGGGAGAGGAGAGAGGGAGACAGGGGGGAGAGGAGGAGAGAGAGGAGACAGAGAGGAGAGAGAGAGAGGGAGACAGGGAGGGAGAGAGAGAGAGACAGGGAGGGAGAGAGAGAGATAGACAGGGAGGGAGAGAGAGAGACAGGAGGGAGAGAGAGAGAGACAGGAGAGGGAGAGAGAGAGACAGGAGGAGATGGAGGGGGGAGACAGGGGAGAGAGAGAGGGAGAGGACAGGGGGAGAGAGAGAGGGAGAGACAGGGAGAGAGAGAGGGAGACAGGGGAGAGAGAGAGGGAGAGATTAGGGGGGAGAGGGGGAGAGAGAGAGGGAGAGACAGGGGAGAGAGAGAGGAGAGATTAGGGGGAGAGACAGGGGGAGAGAGAGAGGGAGAGTCGGGGAGAGAGAGAGGAGAGACAGGGGGAGAGAGAGAGAGACAGGGAGGGAGAGAGAGAGAGACAGGAGGGAGAGAGAGAGACAGGGAGGGAGAGAGAGAGACAGGGAGGGAGAGAGAGAGAGACAGAGGAGATGAGAGAGACAGGGAGGGAGGGAGAGAGAGTCGGGGAGAGAGGGAGAGAGGGAGACAGGGGAGAGAGGGAGACAGGGGGGAGAGGGAGACAGGGGGAGACAGGGAGAGACAGGGGGAGAGAGAGAGGGAGACAGGGGGAGAGAGAGAGGGATGACGGGGGAGAGAGAGAGAGAGAGAGAGAGAGAGGGAGACAGGGGGAGAGAGAGAGGGAGACCAGGGGGAGAGAGAGAGAGAGAGAGAGGGAGACCAGGGGGAGAGAGAGATGAGAGGGAGAGAGAGAGAGGGGGAGACAGGGAGAGAGAGAGAGAGAGAGGGAGACGGGGGGAGAGAGAGAGAGGGAGACAGGGGGAGAAAGGAGACAGGGGGAGAGAGGGAGACAGGGAGACAGGGGAGAGAGAGAGACAGGGGGGAGAGAGGGAGGGAGAGACAGGGAGGGAGAGAGGGAGAGACAGGGAGGGAGAGGGAGAGACAGGGAGGGAGGGAGAGGGAGAGACAGGGAGGGAGGAGAGGAGAGACAGGAGGGAGGGAGAGGGAGAGACAGGGAGGGAGGGAGAGGAGAGACAGGGCGGGAGGGAGAGGGAGAGACAAGGAGGAGAGGGAGAGACAGGGAGGAGAGGGAGAGACAGGGAGGGAGAGAGGGAGTGACAGGGAGGGGGAGAGAAAGGGAGGGGAGAGAAAGGGAGGGGAGAGAAAGGAGGGGGAGAGACAGAGAGGGGGAGGGAGACACCCACCCACTGATACACACACACACACACACACACTGACACACCACCCAACCCACTGATACACACACACCCCCCCACCCACTGATACCCACACCCACCCACTCATACTCACACCCACCCACTGATACACACACACCCACTGATACACACACACCCACTGATACACACACACACCCACACACTGATACACACCCACACACTGACATACACACCCACTGATACACACACACCCATTGATACACCCACACACCCACATACACCCCGCCAGCCCCTGCACCGCCCGCACAACGCGCAGCCACCACTGCCCGCCCCCGAGCCCACACCAAGTGACGGGGGGGAAGTGAGCGCCGGGGGGCAAAGGTGGGAGCGCGCCGGGGGGCAAAGGCAGGCGCGGCTGCCGGGGGGCAGGGCAGGCGCGCGCGCCGGGGGGCAAGGGCAGGTGCACCCCCGCTACCACCTCCTATTGCGCACCCCCCGCACCCACCCACTGATACCCACACCCACTGATACCCACACCCACCGATACCCACACCCACAGATACACACCACACCCCTGATACACACACACACACGCACTGATACACACACACACGCACTGATATACACACACACCCACTGATACACCCACACACACACCCACTGATACACCACCCACACACCCACTGATACACACACACACACACACACACACACTGATACACACACACCCACTGATACACACACACCCACTGATACACACACACACACACACACACACCACACACACACACACACACACACACACACACACACTGATACACACACCCACTGTCACACTGATACACACACACCCCTGATACACACCCTCAGGTAGAACAATGAGATCTTTATATGTCAGAATCTCTGAACATGTGAGACTTATTAACAAACGTGATCTATCACATCCAGTCTCAAACACTTTTCATTATGTCCACAAGGGGATTAAAGAACTTCTCTTACTGTGGGGTTGAACATATCCCTATCCACCCTAGAGGTGGAGATAGACTTAATCGTTTAAACAAGAAAGAGATGTCATGGTTTTCTCTCTCAACAGTTTAACACCTTGTGGTCTCAATGTGGAATGGGAACTTAAACATTTTCTTTATGATTAATTACAGTTATTTATAGTTCTAGTTTCTTTCTGGTCATGTTGTTACTGGTTTTTCCTTCTCTTTTTTTTCTTTTTTCTTATTTTATCGTTCTTTCTCTTCCCTTCCCCCCCCTCCCCCTCCCTCCCTGCCCCTCCTTTCCCTCCCATCCCCCACTCCCCCCCTCCTCTTTCTCCCCCCCCTTCCATCCCCCCTTATCTGCTACCCCTCCTCTTTTTTCCTCCCTCCTCTCAAAATAGTCTCCATATTTAGATTGGCAGTCTGTTAGCCAAGCTCCAATCCCCGATGTGTTATCATCAAAATGTAATGTTTTCTTCAGACATTGATAAATATTTGATATTGAGATTTCCCCATATTTTGCCATGTGGAAAAGAGCGTCAAGTTGATTTTCTCTATCTGCTGTTGATAATTGCTTAGTGTTGTCAGTCCGTAATGCCTGGCTTGTAAATATGTGAAGAATTGTGTATTAGGTGGCGCATATTTATCTTCCAGTTCCTGGAATGAGTAATTGGTGTGATCTAGTTTATGCAGGAGCTGCCCTTTGCCAAAGATTCTCTTTTTCTCCCAGGCTAAAAAAGGGTAATTTGCCTTTCCTTCCTGATACTGCAGGTTTTTATTGAGCGGTAGGATAGACGACTTGCTTCTTTGTAGAGAGAGTGTTTTCCTAGCTCCGTACCACGTTTTATATGTGTTAAATAATAACGGGTTTTCTTTATGATTCTTGGGACCTCCTGAGAAGGCATGTGTAACAAATATGCCAAGTTTATATCTGGGCACAGTTGTAGGTCAATTTCATATGTTATGAAATAGTTTGTATGGTTTATCCAGTCTCCCGCATATCTCAAGAGAGCGGACAAATTGTACATTTTATGTTTCTGTAGTTTTTCCATGCTAATTCTAGGCTTTTGTTTTTCCATATACAAATTTTGAATGCTTTGTTTAGAGCTTTTTCGTCTTTATCTCTTATTATAATTGGCAACATCAGTAATATATATAGGATTTTTGGAAGATTGTCAGCTTCACCAGGTGGCATCTCCCAGAAATGTTAAGCTTAAGTTCTGCCATTTTCGAAGCGTTTGTGTGATGTTATCTATCAATTGTCTTTCCAAAAAGGACCAGAGGAGCGACTTTTGCAGCCATGAAAATAGAAAACATTACATAGTACAGCAATGTTTAAATAAGGGATACAGTGATAGTGTAGGGCTCACAAAGGGCTGCTCACAGTAAAGCAGCCAGAACTGAGCAGTCATCCAACTATGGGGTGATGGTCCCTGTGATAGATGCAGCAACTGCCCGCAAACAATCTCAAAAGAAAGAAAAGACCATATAGTGTAGATTGT